>NC_142951.1:11036643-11149143 GCF_046866305.1 Octopus bimaculoides
GGATTAAAAAGCTTGTAAATAGATGGAAGGAAGTCATAGATAATCAGGGAAAGTACATTGATGATTAAATTTCAATTAAATATAACATTTGATCACTTGTTTTCTATATTCAAAATTTGGACAGAACTTATGGGATGACCTGATATATATATATATATATATATATATATATATATGTCCGCCACTACGTTCCTCCATGGAGCAAATTTGATTTGTGTCCGTGGGAAGAACCATTGTAACGATGCGTCCTGCCCTAACTCTTCTTAACGCCAGTGTTATAATAGTGGCAGCTGATGAAGGAAATGATCTCTATGTGGCGTGTGTGTTTTCTGTACCTTGTTTATCATTTTGTCCATGTTTTTTGCAACGTCATGTACCCAGATAGGCATCTATATATACATGTAGATAAAGGTATGTACATACATGTACATATATAAGCATATACTCATATATTATTTATATATATATATACATATATATCTATATATATACATATACATATATATATATATATATATATATATATATATATATATATATATATATATATATATATATATATATATATATATATATATATGTATGTATGTATGTATGTATGTATGTATGTATATGCAACATGTATATATATATTATGTATATATGCATATATGTATGCATGTATGTGTATATATATATATATATATATATATATATATATATAAACATAATTAAGGGATCAGCAAGTATTTGCTTTACCATATACCGAAGTTCAGAAATAGCAGCTAAAAAATCTGAGACTCCAACAGATACCATTATTTGTAACTCACAAAGGCAAAAATAAGAAGAAAAAACAATTAAAACTAACCATTTAAAGTTAATCATAGACGCGTTTCTGGATTATGAGCGATAATACTCAATTTCCTTCATCGGTATAATATTCCAGTAGTAAATTCGACTATGCTAGCAAACCGCGCAAGCATGAACGAGTGAACATCACGCCTCGACACAACCTGAAAGCATAACCGAACTTACCTCGGCCAGTCCTTCCACTACTTCCTCCTCAAGAAATCACCATGTGCGTTACAAACAATACCGCAGAAACTTTGCGTTAATAATTATATATATATATATATATATATATATATATATATATATATATATATATATATATATATATATATATATATATATATATATATATATATATAATATGACAAAGGAATAAACGACTATGTTATGTACTTCATTATCTTACAGTTAATGAAGTGGACTCATAGTTGAATACCTGTGTAACACCTTATAGCTTCTTCGAATCCTTGAATATGAAGAGCAATTTATTTGAGAAAACAATTACATTGTCGATGTAACTGTAATTGGTTTCGCAAATAAATTGCACTTCATATTGGAGGTGTTACTCAGGCGTTCAACTCTGAGTTCTCTGCAGCTTGTAGTAGAAACAGTTGTAAGCTAATGAAGTTCATGTTATAATCGTTTATTCTTTTGTCATCTCATTTTCTTGTTACTGCTCTGTACTCGATTAAATCTCCGTTCGGAAATATATATATATATATTGTGTTCTACACCAGGTCATTAGTCTCGCAAATCATAAGCGATATATGTGTGTGTGTGTGTGTGTGTGTGTGTGTGTGTGTGTGTGTGTGTGTGTGTGTGTGTGTGTGTGTGTGTGTGTGACACTCCACTTGAACCGCTGAAGCGAGAAACGAGGAGCCAGAAGTTGTGTATAGCGCTGAATTTCTTCACTTGAAATATAAATACTTCATTAATATCTTCTCTCTTGATTTGTTTGTACAAGGCAAATAAGCCTATCGCCACCATCACCACCACTACCACCACTACCACTACTACTACTACTACTACTACTTCCGTTAGTGTTGTTGCTACTATAGCTGAGTTTGTGTGTATGCAGATGTGTATGTATATAAACGAAATAAGTTACACTTAATATCTTTCTCACACTCTCTCCTTTCCCTCTCTCGCCCTCTCACCCTCACTCTTTTTACCTTTCACTCTCACTCTCACTTTCTCTTTTTTCCTCTTCCTCTCTGTGTCTCTCGTCACCCCCCTCTCTCTCTCTCTCTCTCTCTCTCTCTCTCTCTCTCTCTCTCTCTCTCTCTCTCTCTTTCTCTCTTTCTCTCTTTCTCTCTATCTATTTCCCTGTCTATCTAACTATCTATCTATCTATCGATCGAGCTATCTATCTTTCACTTTTAACTATTTGAACTACCAAAAATCTTTCCTTTCCGTAGGAAAAAAATTTAACCATAATATTATCATAACATAATTTAACGTTTCTTTTCTTTTTGTTTTCTTTAAAACAAACATCTTTTTTTCCTTCGAGTGAAAGCATCCATGACTAAGTTACGTTGACTTAAAACATGAAACTCTAGGGAATTTTTTTTTCTATTAAAATGCAACAACATTATTTAGAAATATTTCTTACTGAATCATAACATTCACTGAATAAATTCCTATTTTATATATAGTAGTTTATTATACGATAGTTTTGTTCATATTTGCTTTTTGTGAGCTTATTTAAACATTATTATATCATATTATATAATTCAGCTCAGTTGTTAATTCATTTTAAAGACGTTCCGTCAACCGTCACCTTTTCTTTAAACAGTTCATAAGAAGAGATTTTGTTTTTTGTTGTTTTTTTTTAATATTTTGGTATACGATTTCACTGCCTTTGCTTAATGGACAAGTAACTGACACTCCGTCAGTTACGACGACGAGGGTTCCGACTGAACCGACCAGCAACGTGAAATAAAGTGCCTTGCTCAAGTACACAACGTGCCGCCAAGGATAGAACTCTCGACCGTGAGTCGAATACCGTAGATGCTAGGCCACGCGCCTTCACCTAATGCACAAGTATATTGCCTGGGATGTATGCCATACCCTGGACTCGAGCTTGTCAACCATTCGCCCACACTGCGCCTCCCTCCCTCTCTTATACCATAGGCAACTATAAGCAGCAACAGCTGTAATTCCCAGTCAAATAACCGTGTATATATATATATATATATATATATATATATATATATATATATATATATATATATATATGAGTAATTAATTATATATATATATATTTAATTAATTATATATATGTATATTATATAATTAATTACTTAATGAAGGATAAAACCATTTAATGGTTCTATCAAGTGGCTAGCATGTTAACTCCATTTAGGAAAATATTTATACTGGTATATAATTATATAGATATAATTATAGCAGAAGGGTGTGCGTAGACGCACCAACATGCTTGAAATAGACGCTAAAAGCTCTATAAACCTATTATTTTTACTCCGTTAGCACAGGTTGATAGCGGGTGGATGTATGTATATACACGTGTGGATACAAGTTTGTTCATACGGTATGTATAGATATCTACATATATATATTCTTTGGCGTCCCATACTAAAGACAGCATGGGGAAATTTACTTCCTTTAGCCAGAAATCGATCATCGATTTATGGGTAGCCTTTCTTACGTTACCTGATTGATTCACTAGCCCACTTTCAACTTGTACTAACAGTGCAAAATGCTAGGTGGTTTATAAAGCTTTTAGCGTCTATTTCAAGCATGCTGGTGTGTCTACGCTCACCCGCGTGTTATAATTATATCTATAATATGTATGTGTGTATATATATATATATATATATATATATATATATATATATATATATATATTTATATATATATATATATATATGTATGTATGTATAGATAGATAGATAGATAGATAGATAGATACCGTGAAGTATTCTTGCCACCTAAATGTGGCTGACCCATAAGGGACGATGCTACTGTAGTGTGTAGCCCCAGGAAAACATCTCTTCTAGCTGGCTATTGATACACTGTCTGTGATGATTTCCCTTTGCAAATATCGATAGGGCACAGACAGTATGTCAATAGCCAGGGGCTAAACGTAGAGGAGACAAACAAGGACAGACAAAGGGACTAAGTCGATTACATCGACCACAGTGCGTAACTGGTACTTAATTTATCGACCTCGAAAGGATGAAAGGCAAAGTCGACCTCGGCGGAATTTGAACTCTGAACGTAAAAACAGACGAAATACCGCTAAGCATTTCGCCCGGCGTGCTAACGTTTCTGCTAGCTCCACTACCTGGAATAAATACATATTATCACACGGAATATTGATAAAACATTCCCATCAAAGCTTCTATCTATGTAAATATAACATGTTTGATATAGTCATTTGGAACTGGGCGGGGTTGGGGTATATCGTGTATAGTCATAGATGTTATTGACCCTGTAGATGTGAATATCTCTTCCAAAATCTAAGAAGAGGTGAATATTTATGAATAACAACTTCGAAGCCTGCACCTCCTCAACACCGTAACCAAATGAACCAATATTTCCTGTCATAAATTTACATTTATACTAATGATTATTGGTGCATTTCATTATGTTAGTAATTGTTTAAATAGCAGTCTCAGAAAGCTAGAATTTTCAGGCATAGAAAGAGACTGGTTAACATGGATTTTACAGATAAATAAAATTACAGTGAATGGAACTGTAAAAATATGCAAAACTTTTCTAAAGTTCAACATTTAACAAATGTCGTTGTCATTGTTGTTTTTGTTGCTATTGTTGTTGTTACTGTGGAGGCGCAATGGCCCAGCGGTTAGGGCAATGGACTCACAGTCATAGGATCGCGGTTTCGATTCCCAGACCGGGCGTTGTGAGTGTTTATTGAGCGAAAACGCCTAAAGCTCCACAAGGCTCCGGTAGCGGATGGTGGCGAACCCTGCTGTACTCTTTCACCTCAACTTTCTCTCACTCTTATATCCTGTTTCTGTTGTGCCTGAAATTCAAAGTGTCAGCCTTGTCACACTGTGTCACGCTGAATATCCCCAAGAACTATATTAAGGGTACCCGTGTCTGTGGAGTGCTCAGCCACTTGCACGTTAATTTCACGAGCAGGCTGTTCCGTTGATTGGATCAACTGGAACCTTCGACGTCTTAAGCGACGGAGTGCCAACAAGTTGTTGACCTTCGTTTCTTTATTAGAAGCTAGTTCCTGCCTTCTAAGAAGAAGTGTAATAAATGAAAAAGGGAAGACACATATTGAATAAAAAAAAAATAGAAAGTCGTTTTATTCATCTGTTATTTTAAAATGAAAAGTTATTGTAAACAAATATTCTTTTTAAATCGCTTGGTTGCGATCCAAAGTCACGTTTAAATTAGAATTATTTTCTCTCCGGATGTCATATGCATTGTTGTGCTAGTCTTGTTCTCGAAGTTAGATAGAACTACAAAATGAGTTTAATAAGGATATTAATTTGAATGGCAAAAAAATCAGTATGCACAAATATGATACCAGCAACTACATTTCATCTTTTGCAAACGTTATGAAACGAGCGACTGGACATGAACCAGCTCAAGGAAAAGAAGACAAAATGGTAGTGGTGTGTAACAAAAAATAGTACCTTCTTTCCTGATGTATTTTTCCAGGAAGGCCAAGCAATAATGTAACACACCTCTGTCTTTCAAACTTTGGAAAATACTTTCGTATGCCATCGAAAGCATTGAAAAAGAGTTCGGCCAATGTGTGTCAAGATATGAACTCCAGTAAAAGGGGGTGAGGCATATGGAAGCGTGCGCCTGGTCTTTAAAACCGAACATCAAACGAGATAACAGGTAGATTTGCTGCACTACGTGCCTGTTCACATGCGCGTAGCACAGTAAATGGACCCGAGAATTATTTAGAATTACACCCATGTATATTGGTACGACCATTGACCTCGAGACCGCTGTCACTTTTGCACACCAGCTTGGACATATGGGAGAACATGGGTAATCCGAAACAACGTAAGATCTGTGATGGTGGTGGTGTTGGTGGTGGTGGTGGTCATCGTCGTCGTCGTCGTCATCGCCGTCGTGGCAGCGGCAGCTGGAACCGGTAAAACACCTTACTGTTCATAGTATGGTGGAGGTTTCCATTAACCCTCTTCATCGTGTTTCCGGAGATCGAAAACGTGGAACTTCAAGTAACGGTCGATGAAAATATTTTCAGCTTACAATAAATAGAATAAAACTCTTCAAGAAATATTGAATACTTCCTGATTTCTTCTGGCTAATGTAGTTTTATATGCCATAACGCGTCATAAGTGTGTGTGTGTGTGTGTGTGTGTGTGTGTGTGTGTGTGTGTGTGTGTGTGTGTGTGAAATATAGAGTGATAAATACAGTGTGTATGTGTGCGTGCGTATAAATTGGAGGAGGGTGTATATATGTATGTGTACACACACACGCACACACACTCACACATACACACACATATATATAAAGAGAGAGAAATAGGCAGATAGATATGTGAATATATATATATATATATATATATATATATATATATATATATATATATGTACATAAACACACACACACACACATACATATATATATGAATATATATATATATATATATATATATATATATATATATATATATATATATATATATATATTATATATAGAATATTACTAGTTTCTTATCGATCCTCATTATTCTGAATCTAATTTCGTTATATCTATCATTTATTAAAAAACTTGATTTCTTATTAATTCGAATTATTTTTACTTGCGATCATTTTTTATTATTGTTGTTGTTGTTGTCGCCGTCGTCGTCATCATCGTCGTCGTAATTATTATTATTATTATTATTATTATTATTATTATTATTATTATTATTATTATTATTATTATTATTATTATTATTATCATTATTATTTATCGGCCATGTAAGTCGGAATGGATTTATTGAATTAATGCTAGAAATGTTATCGGTGTTAATTATCAGTTTATTGAGAGAAGTCTGTGTGTGTGTGTGTGTGTGTGTGTGTGTGTGTGTGTGTGTGTGCACGTGTGTGTCTATGTGGGTATGCGTATGCCTTTGTGTGCATGTGTGCGTATGTGTACTTGTGTGTTTACGTTGCGTTTCTATGTATGTGCGTAAGTACGTGCGTGTGTGTCTTTGTAAGTGTGTGCGTGTGTGAGTGTGTATGCATGTGTATTTATGTGATTGTGTGTGTCTGTGTGTGTGTGCATGTGCATGTATGTGAATGTTTTTGTTCCTGTATGTATGTATGTCTTTCTGCGTCTTTGCGTTAGTGTATGTGTGTGTACATGCATATGTGTGTATGTATGCGTGTGTATGTGTGTGCGCATGTGACTATGTACGAGTGCTAATCAAAATTAATTTAATTACAAGCCTGCATTGTCTTTCGTCCGATTTTTTCCGTGATTATTTTTTGTAGTTTAATTAGTTCCATCTAGATTAGTCGATGACTTAGTTAGACATAGCCTGAATTCTTAGACAAAATACTGGCCATGTGATTAGGCACAGGCTTAGGTGTCTGGTAAAATGTTTGATTCTCAACTACATGGCCTCGGGTTCAGTCCCACCGTGTGGCACCCTAGGCAAGTGTCACATGGGTCGACTAATGCCTTGGTAGACAGAAACTAAAGGTGAACTGAGACGAAATGAATTTAAATGAAGAGCAAAATACAGACAGTTGCTAAATGGTGTCAAAACGTTGAATCTATTGGGTTGTCCGGAAAGTTCGTGCCGATTCTTAGAGGAAAGAAAAAGGTCAATAAATACTTGCCATTACATTTTTAATCAACCAAATATGAACCATTTTGTTGCACAATGCATCTCCATCTTTCCTTTAACTTGAAAATACCCTCTTCCCAGAATTGAGGTGGTTTCATGGCAAATAAATCGAAAAGAAAGCTACTATAAATCGGCACGAACTTTCTGGACAACCCACTATATTTCCCAATTAGGAGGAGGACAATCGAAAAGATGTTTATAATAAGGATCATTAAGATTCTGTCCGTAAATGATTACCCAATGAAAGGCGGCAACCTAACAGAGTCGTCAGCACGCCGGACGAAATGCTTAGCGGCATTTCGTTCGTCCGTTTTTACGTTCTGAGTCAAAATTCCGCCGAGGTCATCTTTGCCTTTTATTCTTTCGGGGTCGATGAAATAACAATAAAATGAGTACCAGTTGTATACTGGAGTCGATGTAATCGACTTCCCCTCACCCCACGAAGTTGCTGACTTTGTGCCAAAATTTGAAATCAATAATTATGCAATGAGAAAAATATATAGTGTCATCGATTGATATCCCTCCATCCAGCTTCTCCACGAACCATTCTTGGGATAATCGTGTGAATAGAGTCTTCATGCTCCTTTTCCATAGGGTCCATCAGAAACAACCTCCATTACACTCTCCGGTTAGATTTCCAAGCGTGACGAACTGGGGTTTGTGGATATTATTCAACCATCTTGTTCGTGGCCTACACACAGGTCTCCTGCCATCACACTCCTGGTCTGCCCTTAGGTCTTCTGCCGGTTGGTTCTGTGAAAAGAATTCGTCTTGCGATTCTTTCCTGCCGTATTATAATCACCTGACCGTAGCACCGGAGTTGGGACTCCTCAAACCAGAGAAGCGGTTCGACCTGGAGCGACTCCATGAACTCTGAGCTACATAGCCTTTCAAATAACGTTAGTTTGGACACCCTTTAGAACCCCATTTTGGGCCCTTACATTTTGGTCATTATGCAACATTCATGACTAATACTATTTTTATAATTTCAGCAAGAAACGGATATGTATCTGGAATGTTTCGGTGTTAATATGACCTCATCAGTGAAGCATAAACTTCACTGTAGTTCACTGAAAAAGGGATCAGAGAATCTACCATGTAAATATACAAGAACATACATTGGTTGGCGTCAAAATCTGAATTGTATCAGGTCATCCCATAAGTTCTGTCCGATTTGACCTTTTTTTAAATTGAATGAAATTTAATAGTATTTTAGAATGTCTAATGGAATTTAAAATTATTTTTATGCATTTGTGTACATTTAAACTAGTTAAATATTATTTTATAGAATAATAGAATAAAAATTTATTTGATTAAAACCCTTTCTAACATGAAATAATGCTTTATGAGTACAAAAAAGGAAACTCTGCAGCCGAAGCGACTCGAAACATACACTCAGTTTATGGGAAAGAATGCTTGAATGAAAGAACTTGCAGAAGATGGTTTGCAAAATTCAGAAATGGAGATTTCAGCCTTGAAGATGAGGATCGGACAGGACATCCAGTTGAGTTTGATGATAAGCTCCTTGAATCATTACTTGATGAAAATCCTGCTTTATCAGTTGAAGAACTGGCAATAAAGCTTAGTTCAAACCATACAACTGTTCATCGTCATCTTCAACAACTTGGAAAGGTTCCTAAACTTGGAAAATAGGTGCCTCATGAATTTCCGAAAGCAACCGCAGATCACGAGTTGACATCTGCTCTTCTCTCCATTCTCGCGAACTAATTTCACCCTTTTTGGATAGACTTGTGACTGGTGACGAAAATGGATCTTCTATCGAAATGTTAAACGTCGTAAACAGTGGCTTGGTAAAAGGGGAAAAGCTCAAGCACAACCGAGAAGGGAACTTCATGAGAAAAAGGTTCTTCTCTCTATCTGATGGGATTGCAAACGAGTAATTCACTTTGAATTGTTACCACCTAATGCAACAACCAATGCTCAAGTCTACTGTCAGCGATTAGAGCGTTTGAACCAATAATCTAATGTCTCAAAAAAGAAATATATTAGCCAGCGACTAATATAGTACAAGCACATATTAACCTCAAATAACAAAAAGATCAAAAAATATCATGGACGTTTAGGACAAACTTACATACGAAGACGCTTTGGACAGGCAAAAGGCTAAAGCCTCTCGCCGAGGAAAATGATATGTAATTCGGTAAAAAAAAAATACTAAAAAACACTGGAGCAAATATGTCTCCTTGCTTCTCAGTATTCGTGGAAGAGGTATTGGTTTTTCCGATATTTCAGCTTGTGAGAGTTCTGTTCCAGTGGTGCCTTCATAATAAAGTTAGATTACGAGTTGTAAGATTTGGTGGACAGTGTAAACCTGAAAATGGTATCTCTTGACTATGTCAAAAAGAAATTTGGTTAATTTATTAACTCCGCGTAAGGAGAGGGAAATCTCTGATCTGTTCCAGACGACATCGCTTCTGTGTCGCTGCTAGTAAAAGTCAAGTCCACGTTGCTGCTGATATGTGTGTGTGGGGGGGGGTGTATGTGTGTATGTGTGTATGTGTTTGTGTATGCAAGTATTATGTAAGTATGAATGTATATGTATATGTATTTATGTATGCATGTATATGTAAATATATGTGTGCGTGTGCGTGCGTGCGCTCGTGTGTGTATATATGTGTGCATGTATGTATATATATATATATGTATAAACGTATGTATGTATGTATGGGTATATCTATACTGATAAATAAATACACGTGTATGTGTGTGTGTGTGTATAAGCACACACACACACCCACACAGAAAGAGTCGTGTATGTATATATGTCCGCACGTATGTATGTATTTATATACATACACATAGGTATGTATGTATGTATGTATGTATGTACGTACTCTCACACACAGACATATATATATATATATATATATATATATATATGTATGTATATACATACACATACGCGTGGTCTGATCAGTAAGTATCCGGACTGTTGCTATAGTAACGAAGCTAAAATACACAGACTGAATTGCACACAGATTGACCTTAAACTCTGCTGGGCATGCGGAGGTGGAGGTGGTGGTGGTATTGGTGGTGGTGGTGGAGGTGGTGGTGGTATTGGTGGTGGTGGTGGTGGTTTTAAAAACATGTAAACCACACTTTCAAAAAGAAAAGTAATAATTACCTAATCTTTATATTTATTTAATAATTTCATATTCTACACTAATATATTGTACGTATTAGAGATTTTGCTGTGCTTTGTTTTTCACACTAAAAACTGTAAATTACAACCGTTCGATTAACCTCGATTTTATGGATTTTTTGCTCTAACACACACATTAATTAGTCCGTTAATTTGAGGATTTACTGAGTAAAATTTTAATAACTATCTCGTTTCTTTGATAATCAATTTCATAATTTTCCGTAGTTGACAGCATGGCCACAGCCCCTATAGCTGAAACTATTGGAAGAGTAAGAAATTAGACCATACACACAAACACACATAGATAGATAGACAGATAGATAGATAGATAGATAGATAGATAGATAGATAGATAGATAGATAGACAGACAGACAGACAGACAGACAGACAGATAGATAGACGGACGGACGGACGGACGGACGGACAGACGGACAGATAGACAGACAGACAGGTAGATAGATAGATAGATAGATAGATAGATAGATAGATAGATAGATAGATAGATAGATAGATAGGTAGGTAGGTAGGTAGGTAGATAAACGATTCAGCCTACATTGCAGGTAAGAAAGGCTTTGTTTAATACAAGCCAGTGTAGTCAAACTTTAGTGTGATAATAAATTAACAGAATGCTTAAATAGCTTAAATATTTTCATTTGTCTCAACTCTAACGTACGTCACGCGAGAATGGTCCTGTTCCACAAAGTGCTGCATCAGATTTAATTTAAATAATAATAATAATAATAACAATAATTAATTAATTAATGTAATAAAGTGGTTATTTCAAATCTGATACTACTTTTGTAGAAAGTTAGAAAATTAAATATTTTCTAAAGGTGAGGCCGTACACTTTACTTCAAGAACATTAACTGCCTCAAAAATATGTGCCAGTTATCTCCCTTTAAAATCGGTACCTTTCGCTATTAAATTTTTTGCTGATCTTCCATTTTTTTTATTTGTCTTGATGATTGGCCTGCAGTTATGCGGACACACGCTGGCTTGTAGGGTTTTCGTTGAATAAATCGATCCCAGTACTTATTTGCCTTAAAGTCGGGTACTTTTTTTATTGGTCTCTTTTGCTGAACCGCTTCGTAACGGAATATAAATAAACAGGTTATCAAGCAGTAGTGAGGAACAAACGCAAACAGATACATACACATATATATAGAGAAGGATACATACATACATACATACATACATACATAACGGGCTTCCACACAGTTTCCATGGACCAAATTCACTCATAGTACATTGGTCGAACCGGGCTATTGTAGAACACACTTGCTTAAGGTGTCACTCAGTGGAACCGATGATCCCGGAACTTCTTAACCGCACATGCATTCTTTCGTGCGCGCGCGTGTGTCATGTCTTGGACTCAGAACTTTCGATGTAGCTGTACAGGCACCATCATGCACACACACACACCACCACCACCACCACCACCACCACCACCATGATAGATCGCTGACCACTACACACATTTTTTTCTCTCCTTGTTTCTTTCTGTGTTCTTTTCTGTTGAAGAGCGTAGGCTCGAAACGTTAAAAACTTTCTCTATTTCCGAGTGTTATACTAATACATCCATTTGTTGTCTACACCACCTGTCTTCGTCTGTTGTTTTTTCGTCAATTCCCCCTATATATATTAAGCAGTTTCAGAACTAAAAATAAGATGGCGGTCTACCACCTGACCATGTCACGGTTGGTCGGCTAAAATACAATGCATTAATAGATTGCAACCAAAATAAGCCACTGGTTAGAAACATATTTAAAGATGTTATGAATAGGTATAGGAAACGAAATAGTCGTAGTGAGGGAGTAAAAGACCTTTTTCAAGATGTATGTGAATTTGACTTGTGGAAGTCTGCCATTAGAGGAAAATGTTGTTACCGATCTATTATATTCAGGGTAGACACTGCCTACCTTGCCTGCCTAGGCGGCACGTCCCCGGTAGGTAGGTAAGTAGGTAGGTAGGTAGGTAGGTAGGTAGGTAGGTAGGTAGGTATGTATGTATGTAGATGGCTCTGTGGTAAGAAGTTTGATTCCCAGCCACATGGTTCTAGGTTCCTACAGTGTGGCACCTGACACAAGTGTCTTCTATCATAGCCTCGAGCCGACCAAAGCTTTGTTGGTGGATTTGGTATGCGGAAACTGAAAGAAGCCCGTCCTATACGTGTGTGCGTGAACGTGTGTGTGTGCGTGTGTTTTTTTTTGAGAATGTGTTTATCCCCGACCACCGCTTAACAACCGCGTAGCACCCTGTACCTTTCGTACAAATGTCTTATAGTAAAAGGCACATGCGATTTACAAGTGGGCACAGGAATGTTGGTCGACCATGGCTCAGATATAAGGACAAGCTGAAGAGTAACCTCTTAGAGATGAAGACAGCTCACAACACTTTTAAGCGAAAAGCCATGGAGCGAAAAAAATGGAGATCGTTGTGCGAAAATGGTATTAAAAACTTTGTTGCAACCAGCATTAACAGGCTTCGGGGTGCAAGGCAAAGAAGAAAAACGGCTACAAATATACCACCTGTACTGACTTGTATTCCTCATACTTGCAAGATCTGTGGGCTTCTTTGCAGATCATTGGCGGAAATTAAATGTCCTATTTGGTTAATAAAGAAAAGAGTTATATATATATATATATATATATGTATATATTTACTCTTTTACTTGTTTCAGTTATTTGAGTGTGGCCATGCTGGAGCACCACCTTTAGTCAATCAAATCGACCCCGGGTCTTATTCTTTGTAGGCCTAGTACTTATTCTATTGGTCTCTTTTACCGAACCACTAAGTTACGGGGACGTAAACACACCAGCATCGGTTGTCAAGCGATGTTGGGAGGACAAACACAGACACACAACCACATATACACACATACATATATACAACGGGCTTCTTTCAGTTTCCGTCTAACAAATCCACTCACAAGGTTTTGGTCGGCCTGAAGCTATAGTAGAAGACACATGCCCAAGGTGCCACGCAGTGGGACTGAACCCGAAACCATATGGTTGATAAGCAAGCTACTTAGCACACAGCCACATATCAATGACGGACTTCTTTCAGTTTCCTTCTACCAAATCCACTTACAAGATTTGCCTGAAGCTATAGTAAAAGGCGCTTGCCTAAGATGCTCCGTAGTAAGACTGAACCTGGTACCATGCTGCTGAGAAGCAAGCTTCCGCGATGTGATACCATAAAGGAAAAGTCGCTAAGTGTGACTAAGGATCCTGGAGTACCTACATTGCTAAAAATAAGAGTAAAAATACTCTTAACGTTGTAGAGTCAGGCGCACTGCATTCATACATGCATGCATGTCTCTTCTATTTTCTAATTATTAGAAATCTTCCACTGAGAGCCGGTTTCCAACAAAGATACAAGTCTCCATCTTTGGGATGTAGTTAACTTAGACAAATTCACATTTGGAACTTGAGAAAAGTCTTGCATATTTTTACTGTTCCACTCACAGATTGCACTAGTAATGTATGAATCAGCCAGTCAATTTCTCTTCCTGAAAATCCCAGATTATCCAGATTCTCCTTTAAATATTTACTAACAAAACCTAGTCCTCCAATTATCATTGGTATGAACATGAATTCATAGTCTGGATATAGAAACTGGAGGTTTCGAAGCAGTTGTCCGTAAATATCCTCTTTTTCTTTGATTTTCAAAGAGATATTTATATCTGCAGGGCGGCTAACCTCTATCATGGTACATCCCTTTGCCCCTCTGTCGCAAACAACAATACCCGGCCTGTTATGCTTACATTTGACAGACGTTTTGATGGAAATAATTCCTTATTCTTTGAGTTGGTGTTTATGAATATATTCCATAACATAGGATTTTCTAAGTTTATTTCAGGGCAGCCTTTTTTGCAGATGTCATTGTAAATTGTTTTAGCAACAACATTGTGCCGCATAGGGAGGTAGTACCGTGACGACGTTTTAGGACAGCTGGTAATCACATGCGTAATGTCTTCCACAGAAACATGACACAGCCTACACATGCGGTTGCACCTTGGAATTTACAAGAATGTCACTGTCTCTCTTATTCACCAGGTACTTTGTGGCAATCTCCTGTTCATGCATGCATGTATGTATGTATTCTATCTTCTCCCCACACCGCTTGAAACCAGTGTTGACCAATAAAATCAGTACCAGACATAAAAATTAAATAGACGGGCCGATTATTCGATTAAACCCAGCTTGGCCGCAATCCAGCGCCCGAAACAATTAAAATGTATGCCTTACTTAACGGTGTGACAGTCACAGAACTGGAACGTATTTGATTATACATAAGCTGTATCGTTACTGAGTGGGATGGGAGGAGGCAGCCACCAACAACGAGGGTTTAAGCTATCCCTTTGTCTACTAGAAATATCAGTCAAATTTCCACCAAATAAAGTCTAGCTGTTGCAAAATGGAAGAGAACATGAAAACATAAAAAGGGACGTATCGTTCAGCTTAAACTTAGGGGAGGTAACTTCACATTAAAAACTTTCCAAGAGAGACAATTTTTGGTTAACTTCTAGTATTCTGCATTTCGTTTGCTTTTTGCCACCTCACATCGTCTCTTTGTGGAGTTCAGTGTAAGGCTTGAACTCATTGAAAACTCCTCTATTTTTATGCTGTCTTGGCGATTAGGGCCACTATTAGCAAAACAGAGAAAACTTTCTTATATAAACGCCAACCGGCCATTTCGGCAGTCGTGTTCTGAGTTCAAATTCCGTCGAGGTTGACTTGGCCTTTCATCTTTTCGGGGTGGATAAAATAAGTACCACTTGAGTACTGAGATCCATATAATCGACTCACTCACTCCCCTTAAATAGCTGGCTTTGTGTCAAAATTTGAAATCAATATTCTCTGCAGCCAAAGTGGTGTTGGTAGTGGAATTTCCATGAGTACAACTTGAGGGGCTCGGGACACTGGATGGGAAAAAGCACCCAGTACACTCTGTAAAGCGGTTGGCGTTAGGAAGAGCATCCAGCTGTATAAACCATGACCTAAAACAGTCTATGGAACCTGGCACAGCTCACCAGCTCCTGTCAAGCCGTCAAACCCATGCTGGCATGGAAAATGGACGTTAAATGGTGATATTGTTGATGATGTGTGCGCAAGTAGACGGATATGCCTAGAAAATGTTTCGTCACGGAGCTAATCGTTATTTCACAAGTCAAGAGTGATGCATTCTGCCAAGGGCGGTTGGCACAAAACTAATGAGGTTTGAACCAGTTAGCTACCTTAAAGTGACATAAGCTGAGAGCTGTAGGGGGGTGTTCATCATCATCATCATCATCATCGTTTAACGTCCGCTTTCCATGCTAGCATGGGTTGGACGATTTGACTGAGGACTGGTGAAACCGGATGGCAACACCAGGCTCCAGTCTGATTTGGCAGAGTTTCTACAGCTGGATGCCCTTCCTAACGCCAACCACTCAGAGAGTGTAGTGGGTGCTTTTACGTGTCACCCGCACGAAAACGGCCACGCTCGAAATGGTGTCTTTTATGTGCCACCCGCACAAGCCAGTCCAGGGGCACTGGCAACGATCTCGCTCGAAAATCCTACAGGAGCCAGTCAGGCGGTACTGGCAACGGCCACGCTCAAAATGGTGCATCTCATGTGCCACCCGCACAAGAACCAGTCCAGGGGCACTGGCAACGATCTTACTTGGCTTGCCGGGTCTTCTCACGCACAGCCCATTTCCAAAGGTCTCGGTCCGTAGTCATCGCCTCGGTGAGGCCCAATGTACGAAGGTCTTGCCTCACCACCTCAGCCCAGGTCTTCCTGGGCCTACCTCTTCCACGGGTTCCCTCAACTGTTAGGGTGTGGCACTTTTTCACGCAGCTATCCTCCTCCATTCTCACCACATGTCCATACCAGCGCAATCGTCTCTCTTGCACGCCACAACTGATGCTTCTAATGTTCAGCTTTTCTCTCAAGATACTTACACTCTGACGGGTATTCACATTGACATTACACATCCAACGGAGCATACTGGCTTCATTCCTTGCGAGCTTACGTATGTCCTCAGCAGTTACAGCCCATGTTTCACTGCCATGTAGCATGGTTGTTCGTACGCATGCGTCATACAGTCTGCCTTTTACTCTGAGTGAGAGTCCCTTTGTCGCCAGCAGGGGTAAGAGCTCTCTAAACTTTGCCCAGGATATTCTTATTCTAGCAGCTACACTTTCAGCGCACCCACCCCCACTACTAACTTGGTCGCCCAGATAGCGGAAGCTATCGACTACCTCTAGTTTTTCACCCTGGAATGAGATAGAAGTTGTTTCCTGTTTGTTTGCAGTCTTTATTGCACCTGAACATCTGCCACAAACAAAAACTAACTTGCTAGTTAACCTGCCTTTGATGTTGCTGCACCTCTTATGTGTCCATAGCTTGCACCATATTTTTTAACTATAACTTGTTTCAGTCATTAGACTGTGTCCAAGCTGGAGCATGGCCTTGAATTTTACTCAAACAAATCAACCACAGTACTTCTTTCTTAAGCCCATTACTTATTCCGTCAGTTTCTTTTGCTAAGCTGCTAAGTTTTGGGGGAATGTTATGTTCTGAGTTCAAATTCTGCTGAGGTCGACTTTGCCTTTCATCCTTTCAGGGTTGATAAAATAAGTACCGTTTACACAATGGGGTTGATGTAATCGACTTAATCCCCCTCCCACAAGCTGCTCATGAGGCAAAAATTTGAAATTATTTTATTCAGTTTTAGACAAATTGGAGCATGTCTTTCACAATACAGGAACATATTGAACTTCTGTCCATGACTTTTGACCCAACCGGTATGTGGGTGTGTGTATGTGTTTGTGTGCGTATATATATATATATATGACAGGTTTCTTTCAACTGCTATCAAATCCACTCACAAGGCTTTATCGACTCAAGGTTGTAGCAGAAGATAGCTCCCCAAGGTGCCACACAGTACGACTGAACCAGGAACTAGGTATTTTCAGTGAGACAGCAGTTAGATGGCACAATAGATACAAAGACATTTATGTAGAATACATTAAGTATGGAGGTGACAAAAAGATCAAAGACGTTTGAGGTATCAATGAGTGGACCTGGGATACATGAAGGTGGTGGTGGTGGTGGGGGTGGTGATGACAACGATGATGAAATTACAAAGATGAACAATGGCTATGGTAATGATCAAAGAACATGACAGTCCATTAAAATAACGACCAAATATTGGTCCGATATCACATTTTTATTATTTCGAATATCTCAAATTTCAGAAAGAATTCTTCTGACAGGAAGAGAAAAGAAAAGAGGAGAAAGAAATATTTGAGGTTTTTTGAGGTTTTTTTCTTTTTACTTTTGCTTTTGGTTGACTTTTGCTGTTCCATTTTTTTTTCTTTTTTAGTACCCAGTGTCAAAAAGAAAAGAATTTCTTCAAAATTTTCTTTCCATCTATCTCTGCATCTTCCTCTCTTTATTTTTTTTCTTTTGATTTTATTTAGTTTCTTATCTCAATCAATAACCACTTCACTGTTTCCTCCCTAATTTATTTTTTAATCCTTTTATCCACTTCATTTTTAAAGTGTCTCACTGAAGATTTTTTTTTCCCCCTTTAACCTTCAATTTCAAACCATTTACTGCGATGCTTTTAAAAAAACAAAAAACATTCCACATTCCACTGTAAATAATTATTTATTTTTCTCATCATTATCATTGTTGTTCTTGCTTGCTTGCTGCTGTAAAAATAAAAATTCATTTTTAAAAAATAGAAAAATAAAATAATAGGAAGAAATACACAAGTGGGGTGGATGGTGGAATGAATCGAAGTTTCATTAACCTTATCACATTGTGTTCCTAGTATAGCAGGAATAACCTAAATGTAATCTCTATCAGATTCTCGTTAACCTTTTAGCATTTAAACCAGCCATAACCGACCAAAAATATCCTGTTTTATGCTAAAACTGACCTGATCCAACCTCTCACACCTCCCCTACAATGTCATTCTAAAAATATGCAATCACATCATTGCAATATTAAAGCTATGGGATAATGCCTTATAAATTCAAAATAATGTGAACAAGAGTACTCAGAGAGCAGAAACCTCTGCCAGGGTGACAGCAATGTCCCCTCAATGATTAGCCGGAGATGATTTTTAAAATAAGAATATCTGAAATAAACTCGACTGCTCTCACAAACAAGAATACTAAAAATGAACCCAACCGCTCTCAAAAGTTAAGTAAAAAGAAAAACGGGAAAATAATCCAGAATCCTTGTCTGGTACCAGATCAATCCCAAAATCTAATCAGTTTGTGCCAGTCACAAGGCCAAACATCCGTGAAAGTGTCATCTGAATACACCCAGCAGTTCTTGAGATATCTTGTCCATAGACAAAGAAAGAAACAAACAAACACAACTGAAAACAATACCTCCACCTTCGCTAAAGCAGAGGTAATAAATGAGCGACAAATTGGACAAAGAAATCTGAATGCTAAAGGGTTAAAGCAGTAATGAATAACACACATAGAAAAAGGAAAGAAAATACTAAAATTAGGAAAGTGATCAATGTTGCAGCTTTGTAGTCAAGTGTGTTTATGACTAATTGTTAATGACATCCCCCATAGCTGTTGTTTACTTTTGTTTATAATTGGAAAAAAAAAAAAAGATGGACTTTTTTAGCAATGAAATAAGTGTGTGATGAACCCAGCACTGCATCTGGTAAACAAGCAAGGACTAAACATTAGTTGAAGAAAGTATTGATGACATTTATTCTTCAGGCAAAAAGTTTACCCATATGCAGGTAATGAGAGTGATCTGGACAATCAAACTAATGAAAGTGATGAGGAAAGTAGCAATTAGGTGAGAGATACTGTTATTCTGAGATGTTTTTTTTTATAATTCTGTCCATTAGTTTGCCTGCAATGAATAGATAAGGTTGGCTGAGAGCGAGGCCTATTATTGTTCTCCAGAATGTTTTTCTGATTCTGTCCATTATTTTGCCTACTATGAACAAATACAATAAATTGAGAGAGGCCTATTACTGTTATTGCCCAGAACGTTTCTGAGATTCAGTCCATTAATTTACCTGCAATCATTACTCTTCAACCATGCATGCAACTACTTTTTTTTTTTGCTTAGGAACCCAGGTGGAGGATAAAGTTAAACACAGGAGACCAGGTCTGAGAGGGTTATCAATCCAAAGGCAATATTCTGTCCTAATTAGACATCTGACAGTTAATGGTGCAGTTGATGAGACCCCCTTCGGTCATGACTGACCATGGGATTGCACCTAGAAAGTCACCCTCCCAGGCACAAGTCTGGGCAAGGTTGTTTATGGAAGACCAGCAGTTGCCCATGCATACCGGCCTCCCCTCTCCATGCCACCGATGTTATTCAAGGGAAAGGCAAAGATCAATACAGCTTGGCAACAGTGACATTGTAACTCATTTCAACAGTAGAGTGAACTGGAACAATGTGAAATAAAGTGTCTTGCTCAAGAACACAACATTCAGCCCAGTCCTGGATTCGAACTCACAACCTCACAATTGTAAACTTGACGCTCTAACTGCTGAGCCATGCGCCTTCATAATGGTGCAGTACCCTGCAGTAAACTGGTAGCATGAGAAGGTACAGCCTTGTTATTGTTGATGAACCCAAAGCCAACTTTGATCTGGCTGTCACCAACAACACTATTGTCCACTTTTCCTTGTCCGCAGGGATTGGACAGAATTTATTGAGGCAGATTTTCTACAGCTGGATGCCCTTCCTGTCACCAACACTCACCTGTTTCTAAATAAGGTAATGTTTTCCTTATGACCAAACTGGTTTTTATGGAAGATCAGAAACGAAGGAGACTGCCTGGATGATGCAATCACTTGCTTACAACTGTCATGTGAAGTCAAGCAAGGAGACAATAACACACACACACAAAGGAAAACACACACACAGAGGTAAACACACACACATGCACTGAAGCAAGCACACGCACTCACACAGAAGCAGACACATACACACATGCACAGAGGCAAACACACACACAAGCATACACCTCTGACAAGCTTCTTTCAGTTTCCATCTACCAAATCCAGTAAGGGGCTATAGCAGAAGACACTAGCCCAACACGTCATGAAGTGAGACTAAATCCATACCCTGCGATTAGGAAGCTAGCGTCTTACAACACAACCATGCCAGTGCCTATGAAATGCAATGTTAAAATAAAAAGGCTGTGATAATATAACAAAAGGCTCTGAATTAGAAAGCAAACAGAAAGAGAGAAAAACACAAACATAACTGACCATTTCTCCATAGAAGAAAGGAGGTGGTAGACCAGTAGGTGACTTTATTTCTTCACAATCTGAACGACATCTTCATCACACAGGATATGGTCTTTGCCAACCTTTTGAGGCTGATGTTTCACGGATGAGCCCCATACCAAGGCACTGAAAGTGAAAGTAAATACGTCTTTTATGTTTTGCTTGTTTCGGTCACTGGAAATATGGCTACATGCTGTGGCACTGCTGCTACCAGTGTTTCTCTTATGTGGCACCGACACACACACACTGAAATTGCTGGCCTTGTGCCAAACTTTGAAATCATTAGGAGAAGAATGTGAAGAAAACAAAAGAAGAATGTAAAGAAAAGGAATGTGAAAAAATGTGAAGGTGAAGAAGAAGAAGAAGAAGAAGAATGTGAAGAAGAAAAAGAAGAAGAAGAAGAAGAAGAAGAAGAAGAAGAATGTGAAGAAGAAGAAGAAGAATGTGAAGAAGAAGAAGAAGAAGAAGAAGAAGAAGAAGAAGAAGAAGAATGTGAAGAAGAAGAAGAAGAAGAAGAAGAATGTGAAGAAGAATGTGAAGAAGAAGAATAAGAAGAAGAAGAAAAATGTGAAGAAGAATAAGAAGAAGAAGAAGAAGAAGAAAAATGTGAAGAAGAAGAAGAAGAAGAAGAATGTGAAGAAGAAGAAGAAGAAGAAGAAGAAGAATGTCAAGAAAAAGAAGCATGTGAAGAAGAATAATGTCAAGAAGAATGTGAAGAGGAAGAATGTGAAAAAGAGGAATGTGAAGAAGAAGAAGAAGAATGTGAAGAGGAGGGGCAGCAGAAGCACTGCTGCTGTAGTTGTTATACATACTGTTTGAACTCTCTCATGATGTTCCGATGAATTTTGTCACAGAAATCTTCCACACTGCTTTTGCCTTGTTTCAAAACAACTGGAGAACGGTAGTCTGGGAGCTGGCCTTTCGGTTTAGTATAGCTGCAAGAGGCAACAACAAACAGAAACATAAGTACAAAGAGGGGGAAACGACAAGAGATGCTGTGCAGTGGGACTGAACCCAAGACCATGTAGTTGGGAAGCAAGCTTCTTAACCACACAGCCACGCCTGCAACTACTGATACCATTTTTCAGACATTCATTGTTATAACGACACCAATCAATTACAATATGATTATAGTTTGTCATAGTCCAGGAAAGACATTCTATAATTTCTTGCTAAACAACCTACAAAAAATTGATCTGTTCCACCATCATCATCAACATTTAACATCTGTTTTCCAAGCTGGCATGGGTTGGGTGAGCGAAACTGTCAATGGCACCTGGGCCCAGCATCGCCTTCCTGGCACTTGTGCCGGATGGCACGTGTAAAGACATTCGAGCGAGATCGTTGCCAGTACCGCCGAACTGGCTCCTGTGCAGGTGGCACGTAAAACACACCATTTTGAGCATGGCCGTTGCCAGTACCGCCTGACTGGCCTTTGTGCCGGTGGCACGTAAAAGCACCCACTACACTCTCGGAGTGGTTGGCATTAGAAAGGGCATCCAGCTGTAGAAACTCTGCCAAATCAGATTGGAGCCTGGTGTAGCCATCTGGTTTCACCAGTCCTTAGTCAAATCATCCAACCCATGCTAGCATGGAAAGCAGACATTAAACGATGATGATGATGACAAGGCCAGGGACCGCACCAAGATTCATAGTCTGTTTTGGCCAGGTTTCTATGGACTGATGCCGTCCCTAATGCCAACCACTTCACAGAGTGTACCGGGTGGTTTTATGCGACACCATTATCAGTGCCTCATAGGCGACACCAGCACCCACACCAATGCATTTTATGTGGCACCTTGGCTTTAGGATCTCAATTCTGTTTCATCATCATCATCATCGTTTAACGTCCGCTTTCCATGCTAGCATGGGATGGACGATTTGACTGAGGACTGGTGAACCAGATGGCTACACCAGACTCCAATCTGATCTGGCAGAGTTTCTGCAGCTGGATGCCCTTCCTAACGCCAACCACTCCGAGAGTGTAGTGGGTGCTTTTACGTGCCACCGGCACGAAGGCCAGTCAGGTACGTGCCACCTGCACAGGAGCCAGTCCAGCGGGACTGGCAATGGACTCGCTCGAACGTCTTTTCACTTGCCACTGGCACAAGTGCCAGGAAGGCGACGTTGGTAACGATCACGGTCAAATGGTGCTATTTACGTGTCACCGGCACAGAAGCCAGACAAATGGTGCTCTGGCAACGATGAGGCTCGGACGGTGCTCTTGGTGATCTACTGGTACAGGTGCCATCATGATTTCGCTTTCGCTGTTTATAGTGATCAAATGTTTGCACTATACATAAGCTCGCTACCTCCATCAAATTGACATTGCTTGAAAAGGGACACAGCGCATCATACTTTAGGTATCAAAGTGATTGCAGAACAACGAGATTAAGTGGTTTGCACAAGAACACCAACACACTGCTCTGTACAGGAATTGAAACCAAGATCTCACAATCATGGGTACAACACCCTAACCACTAGGCTATGTACCCTCACAATCATTACATAGACATTGATTAACCGTTGTACAAATACTGATTTCTCAGTTTATTTATATTGACTCAGAAATACAATAATGCTTCTACATATCTGATAAGACATTTTGTGGCATGTTGCGGTGTCTTACATATCTTTAATCTTTTACTTGTTTCAGTCCTTAGACAGTGGCCATGCTGGGGCACTGCCTTGAAGAATTTTTTGTTGAATGAATCAACGCCAAGACTTTTTTTAAAGCCTGGTATTTATTCTATTAGTCTCTTTTGCCGAAACAATAATTACAGGGATGTAAACACACCAACACTAGATGTCAAGCAGTAGTGGTGGGGACAAACACAGACACATATATATATGACGGGCTTCTTCCAGTTTCTGTCTACCTAACCTGCTTACAAAGCTTTGGTTGGCTGAAGGCTATAATACAAGACATTTGCCCAAGGTGTCACACAGTTGGATTGAATCCAGAACAATGTGCCTGGGAAGCAAACTTCTTACCACACAGCCACACCTGTGCAGAGAATTCTTCTACCAAGTGTGATTTTGTAGGGATTTTTGCTATCAAAATTCTGAGCAGACACCTGCAAGAAACAACTTGAAGAGAACTTACATTGAAAGAACAAAACAAAAAAAAAGAAGAACTAACATTCGAACCAGTTTTAAATATTCCCAAAGTCTCTCGAGGAGATCATCAAAGTTCCACTTGTGGTGAGCCGATAATGGTACACAATGGGGTATTTTGTAGATAATGTCTAATTCCTGGAAATAGAAGAAGTGAAATAATAATAAAAATAAGTTTTATTTTAAAAAGATATATATTTGTGAAAGAAGAAGAAGAATAACAATAACAATAATAATAATAATAATAATAATAATAATAATAATAATAATAATCCTAATCCTTTCTACTATAGGCAACAGGGCCTGAAATTTTGAGAGAGGAGTGTAGTTGATTACATCTACCTCACTGTACATTTTCAGCAGACAGGCTGTGTGTGTGTGTGTGTGTGTGTGGGATGTTATTACACAACCTCCGCCAATGGCAGCAGTGTGCCAAGTAGCGGCTCAACACGGAACACACAAAGAGATTCTTGGAAAATCTTGCTGTAATCATGTGGCTAGCTTACCTCAACTGATATTTGATCAATTTTATTGAGTACGTAAATACAAGGGATATAGACTCGGTTGCCCTCGACAACATCAATCAGATCTTCTGCTGTAGCATCATAGCGCAACACGATATCAGCGTTGTGGATTCGATATTCTCCAAGGATGGTCTTTACAGTATCCAAGTCCAACTCTGATTGAGAAGCCTGAAAGAAAAAAAAAAACCATATAAAGGCATGAAAAAAATAAACTCAATGAAGATCAAAGTTTGTTGTCACTACAGTTGTTGATGTTGTTGTTGTCGTTACTACAGTAATCATTGTTGCTAGGGTCATTGCTTCAGCCCCAAACATAGCTGATCAGAGAGCCCGATTAACAAAAGAGTTTCAACCATGACCATCTCATCTCGTTCCTATATGTAAGGAACCTTAAGAGCTTATCTAATGGGTATCCTTTCCTGTGATTTAAGAGACTTGGCTGCTATTTCTAACAGATCGTATGACTCCATAGAGGATCCCTCATTTCTACTGTTGTTTTTGTGATGGTGGTGGTGGTGAAGTTGATGATCCCTGTTATCTTTGCTGCTATCGTTGTTGCTTCAGCCCCCAAGTATTACTGATTAGACAGCCCTATTAGCAAAGGAGTTCCAACAATGACTAAATAAACAATTACCTCATCAAAATCTCAAAGCTACAAGATAATGCATGACTAATTCAAAACAGTGTGAATAAATAAGCAATGCATTTGACAGAGCAATCTGAATACTAAGGGCTAAAAGCTTCCTTTTCAAGGGAACTATCCAAAAACCAGTGGCTCACACAAAAAGACCAGGATAAGGGCCACAAGGAGGTTTTTGAAATCCAATTTCAAACCCTGCAACATTGCTGTGGACAACCAAGAAAGGTCAGTGCTTATTCAGTTGCAGTAATCAACCAAAGAGTGTATGATGGAATAAGATGTTTTGAACACACTACTACAATCAGCTTCATGAACATTGTGCAGCTTGCTGCTCCCAAGTATTCATCCCCATCATAAGTAAGATTGTGGACATGTGGGGGGTACCACCTTGCGGAATTTCAGTTGAATGAATTAACCCCAGTGCTTTTTGTTTTGCAGACTTGTACTTATCCTATTGGTCTAGTTTGCCAAACCACTAAGATACAAGGATTTGAACACACCAATATCAGTTGTCAAGCAGTGGTGGGGGTCAAACATAGACACAAAGACATCATCATCATCATCGTCGTTTAACGTCTGCTTTCCATGCTAGCATGGGTTGGATGATTTGACTGAGGACTGGCAAGCCAGCAGGCTGCACCAGGCTCCAATCTGATCTGGCAGAGTTTCTACAGCTGAATGCCCTTCCTAACGCCAACCACTTCGAGAGTGTAATGGGTGCTTTTACGTGCCACCGGCACGTAGGCCAGTCACACACGGTACCAGCAACGGCCACGCTCAAAAAGGTGTTTTTTACGTGCCACCTGCACAGGAGCCAGTCCAATATGTGTGTGTGTGTGTATATATATATATATATATATATATATATATATATATATATATATATACACACACACACACACTTATGTGTGTATGATGGACTTCTTTCAGGTTCCACATACCAAATCCACTCACAAGGCTTTGGTTAGCTAGGGGCTATGGTAGAAGACAACTACCCAAGTGTCATGCAGGTGGGACGACCTGAAATCATGCAATTGGGAAGGAAGCTTCTTACCACACAGCCATGATGGTGATGATATATACACACACACACAGAGATCTGATCAGCTCTTGTAGTTTTCATCTGTCAAATTTTAAAAACAAGGGTTTGGATGATCCTAGGCTACAACAAAACCTGGAAAGAGGTTGTGAAGTTAACTTCTTAACCATCCTACCTTACCAAAAATATATACATAGATCACCCTACAACTGGCACTACAAAAGAAAAAAAACATTTGTTGGAATTACAAACTCACCGTAAATGTAAGGTTAATGCCGCCTTTGTCTTTCCGCCGGAAATGGATGTTTGGTGGAGACTTGTTCAATCGGATGCCAAATCCTTCTAATTCATATTCTATGAGCTTCTTGTGTTGTAAAGGTTTTAGTACATCGAGAACAATGAAAATCAAGCTGCAGGTTCGTGCCACTAGGTAAGAGATAATTAAATATAATTAAATAAATCAAATGATTGATAAGTAAATAAATCTGATACAATGTTAACACACCTGAGTGGGTGTCAGCATAACTGGATCATTAATTACCTATGAATAACACTTAGAAAAATTTTTTTTTTTTTTTGTCTTTGGTCAGCGTTATTTCCTATTTGCTTCTATTTAGAAATCAAAGAAAATGACTACTATTCCCTTCAAACTTTGCTTTTGTGACCTGGACATCAATGTTTTGAAACTGACCTATTTTCCATTACATTTCAGACAGATTCAGCATCTAAGTTGCTGAAGCAGAACTATCATTATAGCAAATATTCTGCCCAATACCAAAGAAATGCTTGTCAGTTGCTGACAATGTATGCATCTCTGATCATGAGCAGGAGTAGTGGAGGAGCATCATAGCCATGAGTTGAGAGGGATTCTTTAGGGTTTGAATAAATGTAACAAAAGCAAAGTTTGAAGGAAATATTAGCCATTTTTCATACTCTCTAGGGGTAAGCAAATAGGAATGAACAGTTCCTACCCAAGGACAAAGATCTTGTTACACTGTAATAAACAACTAACTGTCCAAGAATAAGCTTCCAGAACAACAAAGTGCAACAGTTTAATGTCCAAGGGAGATCATTGTTTCAAGCAAAGTTAATTGGTTTTAATTTTTACTGAACCAGCCTATCTGGCCTCCCACAACTACCCTTCGTTGTTGGCACTCCGTCACTTACGACATCGAGGGTTCCTGTTGATCCGATCAACAGAACAGCCTGCTCGTGAAATTAACGTGCAAGTGGCTGAGCACTCCACAGAAACGTGTACCCTTAACGTAGTTCTCGGGGATATTCAGCGTGACACAGTGTGACAAGGCTGACCCTTTGAATTACAGGTACAGCAGAAACAGGAAGAAAGAGTGAGAGAAAGTTGTGGTGGAAGAGTACAGCAGGGTTCGCCACCATCCCCTGCCGGAGACTCGTGGAGCTTTAGGTGTTTTCGTTCAATAAACACTCACACCGCCCGGTCTGGGAATCGAAACCGCAATCCTATGACCGCGAGTCCGCTGTCCTAACCACTGGGCCATTACGCTTCCACTACAACTACCCTTCAATGTGATTCTAAAAAGAAACAGTTGCATCATCGAAATCTCGAAGCTACGAGACAATACATGATTAATTCAAAACAATGTGAATAAATAAGAATTACATTTGCCAGAGTAATCTGAATGCTAAAAGGGTTCGAAAGGTGTTGTATGCTCCAAGTAAATGGAATTTGTGGAAGAGAGAAGCAGTGAAAACAGATCTGAAGCAGATGACATTGATTTGACTACATAGAAGAAGACCCATTTCAGGTTTAGCCAAACAGACATGCTACAATAGCCCCAGGTCAAGCAATGCAATGGTATATGAATGAATGTGGTAAAGAGAAATATGCAAAAATGTGCCGCGTGTCTGTGTGTGTGAGCGTGTATAAAAAAATGTGCGTTTCTCCCCACCACAGCTTGATAACCAGTGTTGGTTTGTTTACATTCTTGTAACTTAGCTGTTCAGCAAAAAGGGGACAACAGAATAAATATCAACCTTTAAGAAAAATTTTTATAAAAAGGGGTCAGATTATTCAACTAAACCTTCCGAGGTGATTGATATATTAGGCCTCACCGAGGCAATGACTAGTGACCAAGACCTTTGGAAATATATTGTGCTTGAGAAGACATTGAAGGCAGAATCCTTAGACACCGCTTCCATGAGGTCCTTATCAGAGGCAACTGCTTTTTCTATTAGTGATTTAAAGAGACATGTCAGTAGACAATGGTAATTATCATGACTTTGTATTGCATTTAACTGAAAAAAGACGTGTGTGTGTGTGTGTATATATATATATATATATATATATATATATATAAATAGCTGTAGTAAAAGCTGCAAAACCACCCTCAAGACAGTGGTCAGTTTGAGGCAGTAGACTTCTTAACTATAAAACTCATGGCAGCACCTATGGTTCAAAAAGAAAACCAACTAAGAGTGAGAAAAGTAAAATAAAAGCAAATGCTAATAAATAAATAAATTAAAATTAATATAAAAAAGCATAGCACTGCTGTTACCTGCAATAACTTGTTTTCCTCTTCCTTTTCCATCCTTAGCACCTTCAATAATACCTGGTAAATCTAATAACTGAAATAATAAAAATAATAATAATAACAATGAAGGTGATGATGATTTCAAATTTATGGCACAAGGCCAGCAATTTCGGTGGAGGTGGGGTAAGTCAATTACATCGACCCCAGTGTTCAACTGGTACTTATTGACCTCAAAAGGATGAAAGGCAAAGTTGCCCTTGGTGGTGATTTGAACTCTGACCATCATTAAGCCAGAACCATTTTTCTCAACTCATTAACAATGCTGTCAATAATAATTTTTTCTACTATAAGCACAAAGCCTGAAATTTTCAGATGGGGTTCAGTCAATTACATCAACCCCAGTATTTGACTGGTACTTCATTTATCGACCCCGCAAAAGGATGAAAGGCAAAGTCAACCACGGCAGAATGTAAAGTTAGAAGAAATGTCACTATGCATTTTTTCTAGCACAGATAATAACAATTTCCTTTATTAACCACAAAGGGCCGAGTTACCTGGCACACCAATGAATTTTTCCTGTTTTCTTCTTTAAACAGTGAGTTGCAATGCAAGAGAGACTTAGCTGCTGTTTCTAGCAAATTGAATTGGCACGTAAAATACACCATTTCGAGCGTGGCCGTTGCCAGTACCGCCAGACTGGCCTCTGTGCGGGTGGTACGTAAAAGCACCCATTACACTCTTGAGTGGTTGGCGTTAGGAAGGGCATCCGGCTGTAGAAACTCTGCCAGATCAGATTGGAGCCTGGTGTGACCACCTGGTCCACCAGTCCTCAGTTAAATCGCCCAACCCATGCTAGCATGGAAAGCGGATGTTAAACGATGATGATGATGATGTAAAGGCTCCCTTGTTGAATAAAAGAGTGATAGAGTGAGAGAGAGATGCGTTTAATAAAACCCACCTGAATTTTGGCACCTTTGTAGCGGATGACACCTGGTACCGTTGTTAGGGTGGTGAACTCGTAGGCTGCTACCTCTGAATACACACCAGCTAAGTTACTCAATAATGTTGACTTCCCGACAGATGGAAAACCTAGAAAGCAAAGAAAAGAGATAGAGAGAGAAAAAATAGGAGATAATAAGAAAGCAAGAGAAAAATATAAGAAAGAAAGTCACCAGAAAAAGCGAAATCGTGACGGTACCTGTGCCCAGCATCGCCTTCCTGGCATGTATAAAGACATTCGAGCGAGATCGTTGCCAGTGCTGCTGGCCTGGCTCCTGTGTAAGTGGCACGTAAAATACACCATTTTGAGCGTGGCTGCTGCCAGTACCGCCTGACTGGCCTTCATGCCGGTGGCACATAAAAGCATCCACTACACTCTCTAAGTGGTTGGCGTTAGGAAGGGCATCCAGCTATAGAAACTCTGCCAGATCAGATTGGAGCCTGGTGCAGCCATCTGGTTCACCAGTCCTCAGTCAAATCGTCCAACCCATGCTAGCATGGAAAGCGGATGTTAAACGATGATGTTGTTTCTACGTTTTTTGGGGGGGTTTTTTCATGTTGGCATGTGCCGAATGAGATTTTTTTAACTTGGGAAGTCTGCTACAGAGACATTGATCATGCTTTGGCAAGCTTACAACAACAAAGCAATGAGTTGTGTGCATTGTTTCGAGTGGCACAGGTGCATCAAAAGCAGAAGAGACATCTGGAAGACCTGTCACAAGCATCACCCCAAGAAATGTGGTATTGTGAATTGAGAATTTGCCCTCCAGAGCCAGACTGTCAATCGAGAATTCTACTGCAATCTTTTAAAGCATTTCAAGGAGGACATTCGGCAAAAGCGGCCCCAGCTCAGAAATTCTACCTGCTTTATGTTCAAACCAGCTAGATCTAGCCTCTCACATCAACCCTACAATGTCATTCTAAAAATAAACAATCACATCATTGAAATCTCAAAGCTACAGGACAATATGAGATAAACCAATTCCTGCCTAAATACAAGTGTAAATACAGTGAAATTTTCAACAGACCATGGTTTTTTTTTTTTGTTTGTTTTTTGGCAACATTTGAAGTGAAGATTACTATTTTTGTAATTACCGATATGGCTTCAGCAAGTTGTGATTCCAGCTTGGAAGACTTACAAAATGAAGAGAAAAAAAATAAAGAGAAAATAAAATCAATAAATACAGGAGGCTGACTGGCCACTACCAGCTTGTGCCAGTTGCCGTCGAGAACTCAAGTGTTCTAGGATCTCATACTACTGATTTCCTCTGCAAAATAGGGATAACAATGGCTAGCCAGAGAAATGAGAACCACAAAGTGGAGTGGTTACTGCAGTGAAACTTATTCACCTAAGTTTTAATATTACCTCGTTTGAAATAATCACCTTGCACAGCAATACACCAGTCCAAACGTTCCTGCCACTTTTGGAATCTGGCCTAGAAGTAATTTTCCGCAAGCAGGTCGAGGACTTACTGTGATTCACTCTGGATCTCAACAATGGTGACCTTTGAGTTAAATTTTCATCTTAGGAAAGAGATGGAAGACCACAGGTGCTAAATCTGACAAATATAGCAGGTGCGGAAGCAATACTATGTTGGTTTTGGCGAGAAATTCATGAGTGAGGGGAGCTCAGTGCAGAATCCAATTCTTCATGCTCCACAGATCTGGTCGCTTTTGCCGAACGGCTTCCTTGAAATGCTTCAAAACATCGCAGTAGAATTCTCGATTGACAGTCTGGTCCTGGAGGACAAATTCTCAATCCACAATACATTTCTGGATGTGATGCTCAGGGCAGGTTTTCCAAATCGCTTTTCCGCTTTTGAAGTGCCCATGTCACTCGAAACATTGCATACAACCCATTGCCTTGTCATTGTAAGCTTGCCGAAGCATGCTCAATATCTCTGTGGCAGACTTCCCAAAGTTTAACACAAAATTTCACGTTGGCTCTTTGTTCCAACTTCCTGCCGATGAAAAAATCACAGACTACAACATACACGTGATCACAACAACAAAAATTTCACAACTTGTGAAGTAAACACAGCGATGTCACTCAGCACACTGCCTCATGAAGATCACTGCTAGCTCTCACTGTGCATGTAACCATGTGCTGCCATCTGTTGGTGTGCTACAGGACTAGTCCAAGAATTTTTTGATAAAACTGAAAAAAAAAAAATTGAACATGGCTGATTGGACAGACCTCAGACTCAGGCTGGGTACTATTTGCAACAACTCATAGTTCTGCCCTTTATCAGACACATTTAAAAACTACAAAATAGAAAAAAAAAAAAGAGAGATACCAACCTACAAAACCAATTCGAGCATCTCCAGTCTTGGCGACATCAAAGCCCTCACCACCACCTCCACCGCCGCCTTTTGGTTCAATGAGCTCACGTCTCAGTTTAGCCAGACGGGCTTTTAGTAACCCTAAGTGACCCATGGTCGCTTTGTTCCTCTGAGTCCTGGCCATCTAAATAACAAACAAGCATAATATTAATGTTATTTATTATTAGTGCAGTCGATAAATTGCTTAGCTGTATTTCATCTGGGGTTTTGTTTTAGGAGTTCAAATCTTGCTGAGGTCAACTTTCCCTTTCATCCTTTTAGAGGTCGATAAAATAAAGTACCAGACCTCATTTTTCATCATGAGATTTTGTGACCCTAGGTATGAAATATGAAATAAAACATACAAATACATAAATCATTTATTTTTTGATGAACAATATACATATAATATAGGTGTGTGGTAAGTAGCTTGCTTACCAACCACATGGTTCCGGGTTCAGTCCCACTATGTGGCACTTTGGGCAAGTGTCTTCTACTATAGCCTGGAGCCAACCAAAGCCTTGTGAGTGGATTTGGTAGACGGAAACTGAAAGAAGCCCGTCATACATGTGTGTGTGTTTGTCACCCCCACCATCACTTGACAACCAATGTTAGTGTGCTTATGTTCCCATAACTTAGCGGTTCGGCAGGAGAACAATAGAATAAGTACTAGGCTAACAAAGAATAAGTCTTGAGGTCAATTTGTTCGACTAAAGGTGGTGCTCCAGCAAGTAAAAGAATAAAAGAATAAAAAAAGTAGTCAAAATAAAAGTAATTTTAGGATTTGCTTCAAGTACAAAACTAAACCAAAGAAAAAAACCAATGTGATGGGTATGCTTGGTTCTTGTTGCATAACAAATTAAACCTTGGTGTAATATTTGACACTGTTGGACGTAAAGCATCTTCTATGTTTTTCAACATTGAACAATATTTGGTTTTAATAAAGGTTAAGGCTGAAAAAACTGTTTCATATAGGTATGCGGTGCTAAATGACAAAAGAACACGTAATGCCATTTCAGAAATTGTGAGAAATTCAGTTTTAACTCCGATCCAGAATTCAGTCAAAGATTTTTTGGTAAATTCAAATTTGAGTCACTTGATAACTCAGAGAATTCCTCTTGGACTTTATACGGTAGATGATTAATATCATCAATGTCAACTGAAAATGGTTTCTGAATCCAAGATGATAACTTTTTGAAATTAAAATTCGATATGAAGTATTTGCGAAACTGTGTTTCTAGGGTATTTAAGTGGTCTCTAATAACTGTTGCAATTAAATTTTTACAATTATGCTTTTCAATTCAAGTGTTTGAATTTAATTTTCGCAACCCATAGTTTAAGAAGCACTGGTTTAAATCAATAATATTTACTTTCTAAAAGAAGGCACAAAGCCTCAAATTTGGAGAAGCCTTGTTGATTAAGTAAACCCCAGTATTTTATTGGTACTTTATCTTATCATAACCCAAAGAAATGATAAGTAACGCTCCAACTCTGCAGGGTTTATACTCAGAAAGTAAAGAGCTTGAAGATATGCCAAAGCATTCAGTCCAACACTGATGACTGTGTGTGGTAAGAAGTTTGTATCCTAACCACATGGTTTTGTGTTCACTCTCACAGCATGGTAGGTAACTTAGGTAAGTGTTGTCTGCTATAACCAAGGGCTGATCAAAATCTTGTATGTGGATTTAGTAGGCAGAAACTGAGAAATACGTATATGTGTGTGTGTGTATTTATATATGAATACGTGTGCATTGATATATACTTTGAAATGACTAAACATGAACTGCTATTGGAACTTACATACCATGTACAGGAATCTTTTTTACCACTTATATGCACCATATTCCTCAAATTGTTGAACTGCAACTACAACATCTTTATATATCTTATTTCTACTTTCATTCTCTTATTTCCCTCTATATTCCCTATTTCCTCCTTTTCCACAATAATTTGAACTCAAATATTTTCTCACACCGTCTCTGATGAAGGGATAGCCATAATATCACAGAAACAGCTGTAAGACTATTTCATTATAAATGTCCTGCCTGGAGTCTGGTGCAGCCCCTCAGCTTACCAGCCCTGGTCAGACCGTCCAACCCATGCCAGCATGGACAATGGACGTTAGATGATGATGATGAAAAGACAAAGACTGGCAAAGCCACATTAATGTGACATGGGTTTCTGAAGCAAGAGAAGAATCAGTCAAATTGGGGACTCGTTTCTGAACCCAGCCAAGGATATGACAACAGTATTCCATATAAGGACAGATTGTGGACTGATAGAGATACAAAATGGCCTCAGATGTGAGGTAGTCCTTTGACCTACTAAATCACAAGGCTTTAATCAGCCCAGGGCCAGAGTTGAAGACACTTGCCCCAAGTTGCCACTCAGTGGGACTGAACCTGAAAACCATGTGGTTGGGAAGCAAACCTTACAAACACACAGCCAAGCTTGCATCTACTGGACACACCAGACTAGATCATCAACTGCCTTCTTTCTCACAAAATTTCTGACTTTTGGCCAGTGGTTTGGCATGGTTTTATGGTTAGAGGTATTTGATTCGCAACCGTAAGGTCATCTATTCAATTCCCAGCAGTGCATTATGTTCTTGAGCAAGACACTTTATTTCATGTTGCCCCAGTTCTCTCAGCCAGCAGAAATGAATTGTACCTGTAGTTCAAAAGGGCCGACCTCGTCACAGTCTGTATCACACTGAATCTCCCTGAGCACTACGTTAAGGGTATGCGAGTCTGTGGAGTGCTCAGCCACTTGCATGTTAATCTCATGAGCAGCATGACACAGAATATGACATGGCTGGCCCTTTTCAACAACAAATACAACTCATTTTTGCTAGCAGAGTGGACTGGTATAATGTGAAATAAAGTGTTTTGCTCAAGGCCACAATGCACTGCTGGGAATTGAAATCACAACCTTACTATCATGAGCTGAATATCCCAACCACTAAGGCAACTGCTCCACCAACTTTGCTTCCTTTTAACTTCCAGAAAAATGAATATTTTTTAGTGAAATTTCCTACAAATACACTTCAGATGATGTAAATTACGATTATATCAGAATTTAAGGAGTTGATATAAGTGATGTGTGTATGTCTGCAAGCCCACCGATTTTGTTTTTTTTATATATAATAATCCAATATAATTGTAATCTACGCCATCTGAAAGGTAGTTGTACAAAGTTTCGTTAAAAAATACACAATTTTCTGAAAGTTATGAGGAAACAAAGCCGACTGTTGTGAATTTTCCGAAACTCCTCCACCCAGTTTCAGAATTTTTTTTCTTTTTTTTTTTTTCTTACAACAAATTCCGATATAACAGTAACCTAACCATCAGAAGCATATTTGGGTAAATTTTTAGATTAACACCCGCACGATTTTCACTAGGGTGTTAAGGTCAGGGTTAGGGTTACGGTTAGAGTTTTAGGGTTAGAGAATTCCGTCCCTAACCGTAACCCTAACCCCCTAGTGAAAATCGTGCGGGTGTTAATCTGAAAATTTACCCATATTTGTAGACAATTTCACCAAAAAATACATCCATTTTTTTTCTTGGACGTTATGAGAAAACAAAGTCGGGGGGGGGGGGGTATTTACACATTTGATTTGGTAAACCAAATGAAATAAATGAGAATGGAGTGAAATATCAATTCTTTCGAGAGGTAAAAACAGTATCGACCAGGTAAGATTCGCAAATACGATGTTTAGCTACGTTAATGGAAACGACTTTTAATTAAAGGTGCTCCAACCGTGAACAACCAGTCCTTTTCTGTGTGTGCCCGCGCACAATATCCACTCCCCACCCTTTTTTTAAAGCCAACAGGGTATGTTTTGACAAAAGATTTAGCTGCTATTACAAGCAGGTCGAACGACCACGTAGCTGAAATTCACACTCGCAGGCCAATTAGACACGTTGTTGTTTAGTCTTATGTCAGCACTGAACAAGGAGATTTATGATCAAAGGTCCCAGTCCTACCTATCCCGCCTTTTTTTATTATTTCTTTTTTTAAGGGCCCCTCTACAACTTATTTAATGTCTGTCCTTCCCTATTCCTGAAAAGTAGGAAATGTGACTGCTATTTCTAGCAGACCACGTATTAAAGAATCAGTCGTTGACAACATCGTGCAGACAGATCTGTACGTGTGTGTATGTATGTATATATATATATATATATATATATATATATATATATATATGTGTGTGTGTGTGTGTGTGTGTGTGTGTGTGTGTGTGTGTGTGTGTGTGTACATACCTATACATACATGTACACCACACACATACATATATCCATGTGTATGTATAGGTATGTACGTATATATATATATAACGAAGGCATACACAAAACAAGGACATACTGTCTTCCTATAACACATCCAAAATTGATTAAAGGAGTAATTTTTAGTTACTTTCTATCGTAATAATATTTATTAAAAAAAAAATACAAAAAAAAAAAGTGAATGAGAGAAAAAGTTTTATAATGAAAAATATAATCTAATATATTACCTCATTTTCGATTTCAGCAATTTTTTCTAGTACACCCATTGTGACAGATTAATTAAATTCAGTTTCCCTGAGAGGACGTAATTAATAAGCTTCTGTTCTTTTTCTTTCTCTCAAAGACCTGACTAGAAAAATACATGGATCAAAGAACCATATGCCGGGAGAAATTTTACCGGAAGTATCGCCGCTCCGCACACTAGAGAGTCACTTCCGGTTATGATTATTTTTTCCTCCTTTAGCGACCTCGTCATCATCATCATCATCATCATTATCATTATCATTATTACGATCATCATATATAGTTTTCTCTAAAAATAAGGTTTCGATCTCGTGGACAATCACTTCGGTCCGTCCGTCTTCTCCCGCTGTCCAAATACATGGAGTACCGTATGCCGGTAGAAATTTTAAAAGTTAGTGCTGCTGCTTCGCGTACTAAAGACTTGTGAAGCTTACATTGGCTGAAGATCGATTATCCCCCCTTCAGCGCCATCATCATCATCATCATAACACCGAATTGACCATCAATGAGATTGTTCTCACAAAAAACATTTTAGCTTGTGTGGAGATGTGGTTGAGAGGCTAGTTTTTTGTTTTGTGTTTTTTTTTTAGTAGGCCTTGGTCACTCTGTGTCAGGTTATATATACTGACAGTGAATTATTTCCTTGTTGGTCTTAAATTGCTACTAGCCACTATGATTATTTTATAGATTTCACATAACCATTTTGTGAAATCAATCACTGACTCCAATGCCATTCTCCATAATATTGATGGTAATTTGGCCTCTACCACCTGTGATGGAATGAGCAATACTAAGGAGTATTAATTTCCCATACGAAATTAGCATGCTAATCTAATACATCTCACTCAGAGTGGGGAGGATTTTCTCCCCTGTAAATAAAATGAGACCATGTGCTTTTGTGACTAAAGAGTCTACGACTCCTATTTCTAGCATTACTAGTGCTCACTGCATCCTTGTTACTCTTAGTGGTGGTGATTTATTTCCTTGTTGGTTTTAAATTGCTGCTAGCTATCTTGGTATATATACATCATCATCATCATCATCATCGTCATCGTTTAACGTCTGCTTTCTATGCTAGCATGGGTTGGACGATTTGACTGAGGACTGGTGAAACCAGATGGCTACACCAGGCTCCAATCTGATTTGGCAGAGTTTCTACAGCTGGATTATATATAATTTTGAGTTTTTAACTTTACAACTTATGTCTCTTTACAATTTAACATTTTTTTGATTACAGATTGCTCAAGGATGTCCCCTGGGTGGCAACCACCATAGACTGTTAGTTGGCCCACAACATGGTCCTACTTGGTGATGATTGCACACTGGCTGGACCCCAAGACTCACATGAGACAACACGTTGCCCTGGCCTGCTCTTGGCTCAGAGGACATCACACTTTTGATGTTCTCACCCAGGCCATGGTGGACATCCTTTACAAGTTCCGTCTGCAAGACGACAAGGTGACCAGGATCATGACAGACAATGGCAAAAACTTTGTTAAAGCATTTATGCAGTTTGGTACAGAAGCTGATTTCTTGCCAGGCATTCCCGATCTGGATGTGGAGGGCATAGAGGACGTAGACCTGGACATGGATATCAAGGCTGGAGATGTGGATGAAGTTGAGTAGATCTCTGTTGATGCCATCCTTGATGAGTCCAGTGGCCTGAGCCTAAGCCTGCCAGTGCACATGAAGTGCACAGCCCATACATTCAACTTGGTAACTAACGTGGATGCTGACAAGGCTCTTGACAGCGCTTTGTTCAAGTCAGCCTACAGGAGGGCCATGTCTAAGGTACAGTGGCTGTAAAATCGATAGAGCCACGGCACAGTGGTAGCAGACAGCATTCTGGACGCATTGAAGAGAAGGTTGGTGCTACCTTCCACGCCAAGTTTTACCTGTTCTAGCTGGAGCAGTGTAATAACAGCCAAGGTAGCAGAGTAATGAACACCATGGAGACCATTGTAGAGACAACCCTAATGAAAACCAATGAGGTGGGCAGCAGCACCACCAGCAATAAGGATGAGGAAGATGTGCCCACCACTGCGCATGCATGTGTTTGTGTGTCTTTATGTCTGTGTTTGTCAACCACCACCACTTGACAACCGGTGCTGGTGTGCTTACGTCCCTTGTAACTTAGCGGTTTGGCAAAAGAGAATGACAGAATAAGTACCAGGCTTTAAAAACATAAGTACTGGGGTCAATACATTTCACTAAAAATTCTTCTAGGTGGTGCTCCAGCATGGCTGCAGCCAGATGACTGCTACAAGTAAGAGATAAAAGATATCAGATTATCGAAATTCTTTGCATAGGTGTAGGAATGGCTGTGTGGTAAATAGCTTGCTTACGAACCACATGGTTCCGGGTTCAGTCCCACTGCGTGGCACCTTGGGCAAGTGTCTTCTACTATAGCCTCGGGCCGACCAAAGCCTTGTGAGTGGATTTGGTAGACGGAAACTGAAAGAAGCCTGTCGTATATATATATATATATATAGATATATATATATGTGTCTGTGTTTGTCCCCCACTATCACTTGACAACCGATGCTGGTGTACTTACGTCCCTGTAAATTAGCGGTTCGGCAAAAAAGACCGATAGAATAAGTACTAGGCTTACAAAGAATAAGTCCTGGGGTCGATTTGGCTGCAGCCAAATGACTAGTACAAGTAAGAGATAAAAGATAATAAAGATGAATAGCAAAGGAAGAGATTCCTATTTATCCTACAAATAAATTACGTTCATTATGTGCTATGGTGATGATTCATTGGATGGTTATACAGCAACAGTGTTATTCCCATCATCATTATTATTTTAACTGTCTCCTTTCCATTGCCTGCTAGAGTCAGACAGTAATTCTTGAGGCAGATTTATCTATGGCCAGATGCCCTTCCTGTCACCAAACCTCACCTGTTTCCATGCAAGGTCATATTTCCCCATGACCGGACATGTTTTTGCAGAAGATTGGAAATGAATGACACTGCTTGTATGACAGTGACACTCATTTACAACTGTCACACGCTGTCAAAACAAGGAGACACAAACAAACACATATATATATATATACACCTGTGTATTTATATATATATATATAGATGCTTAAAAATTTTTTTGATAGCTTCCTTGGAAATTTCATGCAGTAATAAAAACTTCATTATCATCATCATCATCATTTAACGTCTGTTGTCCATGCTGGCATGGGTTGGACAGTTTGACCAGGGCTGGCAAACTGGAAGGCTGCACCAGACTCCAGTCTGATTTGGCATGGTTTCTATGGCTGGATGCCCTTCCTAATGTCAACCACTCCAAGAGTGTAATGGGTACTTTTACTTGCACCCATTTAGAAGGTTTATTGTTATGGCTGGTCAGACGATGACCATTGGTCTTTTGTTTTACAGGGAGTCGTTGTGCTCCTATAACATTACTGCTGTTGTTTGCCCAAATACATAACTCCTAGTAAAATGCAAAAAGAAAAAATTATTCTTTCTACCATAGGCACAAGGCCTGAAATTTTGAGGGTGGGGACTAATCAATTACATTGAACCCAATACACGACTGGTACTTATTTTATTGATCCTGGAGGGATGAAAGGAACATAAACGTCAGTGGTATTTGAAATTAGAATGTGAAGATGGAAAGAATGCCACCAAGAATTTTATCAGGCTTGCTAATGATTCTTATTTCTTTATTGCCCACAAGGGGCTAAACATAGAGGGGACAAACAAGAACAGACAAAGGGATTAAGTCGATTACATCGACCCCAGTGCATAACTGGTACTTAATTTATCGACCACCGAAAGGATGAAAGGCAAAGTCGACCTTGGCGGAATTTGAACTCAGAACGTAACGGCAGACGAAATACCGCTAAGCATTTCGCCCAGCGTGCTAACGATTCTGCCAGCTCGTTCACCTTAGGCTTGCTGACGCTTCTGCCAGCTCGCCGCCTTAAGAAACAACAGAAAAACCTTTTTTTTTTTTTTTTTTTTACATCTTTCATTGTTTATGTTTTACTTGATTTATTCATTGACTGTAATTATACAGAGGCCTCCACCTTGAAGGGTTTAAACAAACAAATTAATCCCAATACTTACTTTACTTTATAAGTCTGGTATTATTCTATCAGTCTCTTTTTCTGAACCACTAAGTTATGGGGATGTAGCAAACCTGCATAATCACCAAGCAATGAAGGGGAAGACAAACACACACACACACACACACAGGCACATATACATACACGAGCTTCCACACACTTTCAGTCTATCAATTTCACCTACAAGTTATTTGTTGGCCCAGGGCTATAGTAAAAGACACTTGCCCAAGATACCACACAATGAGATTGAACCAAGAACCACGTCACTGGAAAGTGAGCTTCTTAACCAAACAGCCATGCTTGCACCTCAAAGAGGACAATCAGTTTTGCAATATATATATGAGGAGTGGGGAGAGGTGAAAAGTGTTTGGCTTTGGGTAAAAAAAATCCAGGAGGATCAGTTAATTATGATTTTATTCAACATATTTCCGTCTAAGATTCTCACACTTGTTGCAGTGGTCCTTCAGTTTTTCTAAGCCCTACAAAAGAACTTGGAAGGTTAGGCCTCCAACCAGGCCTTTCATGATATCCTTAAGCCAGAAACTCTTCAGTAGCCCCTCATATATATATATATATATATATATATATATATATATATATATATATATATATATATATATATATATAAAGCAATTAAGAGTATGAAGACAGGGAAAGCCCCAGGCCCATCACGAATCACTGCAGAGATGCTCAAAATATCTGGCAGTGTTGGCTACAGCCTAGTCACCCGTATTACGAACCAGGTGATACACGAAGGAGTCATACCCAATGACTGGTGTAGCAGCACCATAGTAAACTGCTACAAAGGTAAAGGTGACGCTTTAGATACTAATAATTACAGAGGCATCAAGCTGTTAGATCAGGTTATGAAAGTTACGGAGAGGGTCATAGCCCAACTAATTAGGGAGCGAATCAATTTAGATGAGATGCAGTTTGGGTTCGTGTCAGGTAAAAGCACCACTGATGCCATATTTCTAGTGAGACAGCTGCAGGAGAAATATCTACCCAAGGATAAACCTCTGTACCTGGCCTTCGTTGACATGGAGAAAGCCTTTGACAGGGTCCCCCGATCCCTTATCTGGTGGTCAATGAGGAAACTTGGGATAGAAGAATGGTTAGTGAGAGCTGTGCGAGCCATGTACAGAGATGCTGTCAGTAAGGTGAGGGTTGGAAATGAGTACAGTAATGAATTCCGGGTAGAGGTAGGGGTCCACCAAGGTTCCGTCCTCAGCCCCCTCCTATTTATCATAGTCCTCCAGGCGATCACAGAGGAATTCAAGACAGGTTGCCCCTGGGAGCTCCTCTATGCTGATGACCTTGCACTAATTGCGCAGTCACTATCAGAACTAGAGGAGAAATTTAAGGTGTGGAAGCAAGGACTAGAATCGAAGGGCCTTAGTGTCAACCTAGCAAAAACCAAAATCCTAATAAGTAGGAAGGTAGATAAAACACAAACCCCTTCAGGTAGATGGCCCTGCTCAGTATGCAGTAAAGGAGTAGGTAATAACTCTATAAGATGTACCCGATGCAAGCTATGGACACATAAGAGGTGCAGCAATATCAAAGGCAGATTAACTACGAAGTTAGTTTTTGTATGTGGCAGATGTTCAGATGCAATAAACACTGTAAACAAACAGGAAACAACTTCTGTCACATTCCAGGGAGAAAAACTAGAGGTAGTCGATAGCTTCCGCTATCTGGGTGACCAAGTTAGTAGTGGGGGTGGGTGCGCTGAAAGTGTAACTGCTAGAATAAGAATAGCCTGGGCCAAGTTTAGAGAGCTCTTACCTCTGCTGGCGACAAAGGGACTCTCACTCAGAGTAAAAGGCAGACTGTATGACGCATGTGTACGAACAGCCATGCTACATGGCAGTGAAACATGGGCTGTGACTGCTGAGGATATGCATAAGCTCGCAAGGCATGAAGCCAGTATGCTCCGCTGGATGTGTAATGTAAATGTGCATACCTGTCAGAGGGTAAGTATCTTGAGAGAAAAGCTGAACATAAGAAGCATCAGTAGTGGTGTGCAAGAGAGACGATTGCGCTGGTTTGGACATGTGGTGAGAATGAATGAGGATAGCTGCGTGAAAAGTGCCACTCCCTAACAGTTGAGGGAACCTGTGGAAGAGGTAGGCCCAGGAAGACCTGGGCTGAGGTGGTGAGGCAAGACCTTCGAACATTGGGCCTCACCGAGGCGATGACTACTGACCGAGACCTTTGGAAATGTGCTGTGCGTGAGAAGACCCGGCAAGCCAAGTGAGATCGTTGCCAGGGCCCCTGGACTGGCTCTTGTGCGGGTGGCATATAAAAGACACCATTTCGAGCGTGGCCGTTTTCGTGCGGGTGACACGTAAAAGCACCCACTACACTCTCTGAGTGGTTGGCGTTAGGAAGGGCATCCAGCTGTAGAAACTCTGCCAAATTAGATTGGAGCCTGGTGTTGCCATCCGGTTTCACCAGTCCTCAGTCAAATCGTCCAACCCATGCTAGCATGGAAAGCGGACGTTAAACGATGATGATGATGATGATGATGATATATATATATATATATATATATATATATATATATATATACATATGAAGTATGAAGTTAATTCTCCCCAACATTAGTACAGAGCTTTTGTAATCAAACCAATTATGAATTATTATTATTATTATTATTATTATTATCATTATTATTGTTATTATTATTGACTACACTCTCTGAGTGGTTGGCATTAGGAAGGGCATCCAGCTGTAGAAACTGCCAAATCAGATTGGATCCTGGTGCAGCCATCTGGTTCACCAGTCCTGAGTCAAATCGTCCAACCCAGATGATGATGATGATGATATTATTATCATTATTATTATTATTATGGCTGGGTTCGCACCTGAGCCGCAGCAGCAAAATCCACCACTCGTCACACCTCTTGGTCCATCATCACAGCCTCGAGGTCCTGGATACATTCTAAGCCAGTGTCTGCAATCAAGTTGTTGATGTATGTGTGACAACATATTCCTCTTCTTACATTGTCATGAAATGGATTCCACAAGACTAATTTGGATGCTTCCATTTTAGGACGATGCCTGCAGTGACCAGATAGTCGCAGTCGTCTTTGCCTGATCTTCTCCCTAACTTTCAGTAGGTCTCTATAAAGAGGTATTCATTTGTCATATGCTACGGCCATTTCCCATTCAGGGCCACTCATAGCATCCTTGTATAGCATCCATTTAGCCTGTTTGTTAATTTCTTTGCCAGTGTTCATGTTTTACTGCTATATTATGAATGCTACAGAATAATTCCTTCAATTGTGTTGACTTGTTGTTGAAACTTCATAATTCATGACCAACTTAGATATTACTTACACAGGGAAATAAAAGTAACGGTTAAATATTATTTGATGTTGTTTTATCATTCACATGAGGCTTCATGTGTATATAACCAAGCAGTCACTGAATATTTGCAACAGAGGAAACTCCACTAGAAGCATTGAAAGGCCAGATATTGGTGGTGGTATTAAACTAAGCAACAGATCGAGACTGGATATATGTTATTCTATTAATCCAGGTCAGTGAAATGTGTTAATTCTTTAACTGAACAAAAAAAAAAAAAATGGTGCCTGGAATGAGAATATCTTGTTGGACTCCTGACTGAGTTAGCTCCCTTTCTTCAAAAAAACCATTTCGTTCCATTTTTCTTTCTTCACAATGTCAATAAAATTTATTGAAGTAGTTCGGGCAGCAAGCTGGAAGAATCATTAGCACGCCAGGCAAAATGCTTAGCAGCATTTCATCTATCTCATTACTTTCTTAGTTCAAATTTTGTTGAGGTCAACCTTGCTTTTCATCCTTTCAGGGTTGATAAAATAAGTATCAGTTGAGTTACTGGGGTTGATGTAATCGACTCACCCTCACCTCCAAAATTGCTAGCTTTGTAGCTACAAAACCAATAAAAATGAAAACAGAAATAAAAGAATGTCTTACTTTCTGTTAACCAGATACTGTTACACTGTAAGTGAAACCAGCACTATTCCAACCAGAATTACTCTGTAATCCTCCCCTGTACAATTAATCTCACCCATGTACAATATGATGTTGTTAAGATCTGTTCTTTCCCCCATTAACACTTGAACTGTGAAATGAAATTTCATATTGCTTTTTTTTATCAGTAATGATGTTAAATATCTACCAAATAATAGAACTGGTATTTTTTGCAAGTCATGTTGCCTCACTAAACTGTTTATAGAAACAGTTATATCAATTTGAATTTTGTTTTTTTCATTTAAATTATTACTTTTATTGTTCACTCTGCAGTGCTTATTAAACTTACTGAATCTTACCTTGGAGTTGTGTAGTGCTCCCTGTAATATCAATTGATGCCTTACAGATCTCCTTCTGGTTTAGGAGATCTGTATGATAGCCAGGATTATAATTATGCCCTCTATCTATCTATATATGATTGACTCCTTCCAGTTTCCGTCTACCGATTCTAGTCACAAAGCTTTGGTTAGCACAGGACTATAGTAGAAGACACTTGCCCAAGGTACAAGTATTCATTACATGGATATTAAAACCAATGATACAATGAAAAGAAAGGTTGTCAGTGAAGGCAAAGCTATGTAAAAGATCAGCTTTTGTAGACTAACCAGCCCTTTCTTTATAAAGACAGGCACAAGAATGGCTGTGTGGTTGGAAAACTTGTTTCCCAAGCATGTGATCTTGGGTTCAGTCCCAGTGCATAGCACCTCAGATAAGTGTCTTCTACTGGCCCCAGGGGAACCAAAGCCTTATGAGTGGATTTTATAGATGAATGGTAACTGAAAAAAGCCTGGCTTTAATACCCAAGTCCAAGATGGGTCTATGGCCCGTCAGTCCCTTCCTTCTGTTGGTCTTTTGAGCAGGTCCATCATCCATCGCCCGTTTGCCAGGCCTGTCCCAACTCCACCTTATTATTTATTTTCACTCGCTCAACCGGTCTCGGAATCGAAACCCCAATCTTACCATCATGAGGTCAATACCCAAACCACTAACCAGGTGTCTCCACACACTCACATATGTATGTCTCTGTGTTTGTGTAATTCAGTTTTAAGTTTGCGCAGTTCACTATTTTTCATTTCAAATGTACTTGTATTAAGAGGAGAAAAAAACAAACAAATCACAACTGTAGGGTATTTTTAAATATCAATTTAGAACTACCCTTAAAATAAATTAATTTTAAGATGAATGTATAACCTTAGGATATACTTGAATTATAAAATCATGCGTATTACAAGAGAAAATACCACTTTGATAAAACGCATCTTAAATATAATGATACTTAGTAATGGTGTATGAAAGTTGAGAGAAATTTCAAGTTGTATATAGTAAACAATATTTCATTTTTTCGTTTTGGCATTTCAAATAAACCACGATACATTCCCCATTAAAAAGAAAAAAAAAAATCCTTTTGGGGAATACGCCTCGATTCTCTTCATATATTTTTTCTAATTGAAATTAACAGGTTATTCTAATTATAAATAAACTTTGGTAAATAATGGAACCACCCTGGGTGGCTCGTAGTCTCTGTTGCATTAATCGGTGATATGTGACTAGAACTAAAAAAATAAATATAAGAAAACCCCTGGCATCGAAAAGGAAACAGCGAAAGGAAAAAATTCAAAAAGGGAAAAGCTGTAACAAAAGGAATAAAACACTAAATAAAAAAAAAAACGAATAAAAAATTATATATAAAAGCAAGTTGTAAAAGGGAGATCAACTGGTATTCGAAACCGGCTCGTCAACTTTGTTTGACCGGAAGTTTACTGTTTGCATTCAATTGTCAACTTGCTTTTATATATTCCGAATATTCAATTTATTTGAATTTTTGAAAGATAAATATTGCTTGCCAATTTTATTAGCAAATAAAATTAGAGAAACTAATAAATAAGGATAATAATTTTTTTGTTGAAAGAGAAAATTTAATTACAATCAACAACAAATTGTTGAATATTTCTTATACAAACAATACACGGTAAATATGTGGATGAGAACGAGTGTATGTGTATATATATATATACATAAACACTCACACACACATAAATACAGGGATGGCCATAAGTCGCTCTACACATTTCTAATAATAATAAAGAGAAGAGTGAAGTGACTTATGGCCATCCCAGTATATCAACATACACACACATATACATGTGTGTGTAAACACAAATATAAACAAACATATATGTCTGTATATAGATTTACAGGTGCGGGAGTGGGTGTGTGGTAAGTCGCTTGCTTACCAACCACATGGTTATGGGTTCAGTCCCACTGCGTGCCACTTTGGGCAAGTGTCTTCTACTATAGCCTCGGATCGACCAAAGCCTTGTGAGTGGATTTGGTAGACGGAAATTGAAAGAAGCCCGTCGTATATATATATATGTATGTGTGTGTATGTATGTATGTATGTGTGTGTGTATATGTTTGTGTGTCTGTGTTTGTCGCCCCCCCCCCCCAACATCGCTTGAGAACCGATGCTGGTAAAAGAGACCGATAGAATAAGTACTAGACTTACAAAGAATAAGTCCTGAGTTCTATGTGATCGACTAAAAGGCGGTGCTTCAGCATGGCCGCAGTCAAATGACTGAAACAAGTAAAAGAATATGTGTGTGTGTGTGTGTTGTTTTTGTAAACTATTGATAGCGAAGATAACATAAACACAAGACTAGAAATTTGGTAGAATGGTATAAATCGATTCCAGTGCTTTATTACATCGAACCTAGAATGTGAGAATCAAAATCGACTTCTGTTGGGATTTGAACTCGTTACGTCAATTAATGTAATAAAGTATTATATTAGTCCAACGTTTAAGTGAAGGACAATGCATTAAAAGCTTCTTATAGTCATTTATTTTCTAAATTAAATTAACAGATGCTATATTGTATGTAAATAAACATTAGTAAATAAAGGACAGAATGAAAGATAGAGTAAGAGACGGAAATAGTTGAAATATCAAGTACGAAACTAAAATGTTGCAGTTGTTTAGCATATCAATGCAAATGAGTTGGGTCATAGTTTATTGACTGCGGACCTGCAACAAGCGAAAAGAAAGAAAAGGAGTTGAACAGGAAAAAGATATGAAGTGAATAAGTGCTTGGAGAAAAGAATATTAATAAAAAAAAAGTAATCAAGTTATTGTTGAATAAGAATGATCGAGAAAAATAATGAGAAAAAAAATTTAATGATACTTAGTAAAAATTAATATAAAAAAAAAACGTTTTCCATTTGTTCCAAAATGGATACATAATATATATTAAAAAAATTTAGGTATTGAACACACGCCTGAAAAAAAATCAAATTTTTATATTGATAAGTTATTATTGTCAATTTAGGTTTAATTTTTTATTAGTTATTATTATGCATCTAATATAAACACAATATATATAATAAAAATATATATTTGAATATTCACGAAAAAAATTAATAATTCTAACTTGTAATTTTTAGATTGATAATAATTTTATTATCAGTTAGGGTTTATTTATTTATTTTTTATTAGCTATTACAGTACCGGACTTCTTTTCCGTCTTCCAGAAATCCGGAATACTTTATAATACCGTATAATATTACTGCATCTACTATTTAGTAAACAGACTTTGTTTTTGAAGATGGTTAATTTGTAAACGGCATGTTAAAAATAGCTTTGTTCTTTACTATTTTTCTCAAGTGGATTCCTATAGATTAAATATATACTGCTTTAGAATTGTATTAATTTGCACCTAATGTTATTTACATTTCGGATTATTTTTGTTTCTTTCCCACTGCAAATTTTACTCAGAAAATGTTCAACAATCCATTGAGAATTTAAAAAAATATTTAAGTGATGGGAAGAAAACTAAAAAGCGCCGACGTTTCTTCATTTAATCAATATATTAATGATATTAAACAGATTAGTAAATATCAATGAGACCCTGCTTTACAAACGCATTAATTTGAACCTGTAAAATACAATTTAGTTCTTTACATTTAATACTTTATTATTAGCGGCATTTCGTCTGGTTTTAGGTTCTGAGTTCAAATTCCGACGAAGTCGACTTTGCCCTTCATACGTTCGGGGTAGGTTGGAATAAAAGAAAAAAAAGTGCCAGCTGAGCAAGGGGGTTGATGTAATCGACTTAAACCGTCCCCCACAAAATTGTTGGCCTTCTGCCAATATTTAAGTATATATTTATAACTGTCTTCAGAAAACCGGAAATTTTCAGAAATCCGGGCTACTTCCGGTACCAAGCTTGCCGGATAATCGGTCCGGTACTGTATTATTATTATGCAAATGAGATAGGTCAAATGTTTTGCTTGCGCATGGTTAAGATCCGGGTCGTTGTGTTCGTGTTCCCCCTTAGTATGTGTGTTGTGTGTGTGTTATGTCCGTGCCAAACCAAAACCAAATGAAACCAAACTAAGAGAAAAAGAAAAAAAAAAAAGCGGAGAAAAAAGAAAAAGATAAAACAAAACAAAACAAAACTCAAATGAAACCGAACCGAACCAAATTCTAGCACATAGCAGCAAGAGAGAAACAAACCCTATTGGAATAATAATAATAATATCTATTGTCATCATCATTTTAACAGCAAGAATAAGAGACCACTACTAAACAGCAGTAACAAGATATAATAATAATAATAATAGTTATTATTATTAGAAGGCCAGTTATAGCAACAGCAACAGTACCAACAGAAAACCAGTAAGTTTATATTTTCTGTTATATATTATCCAACATTTGTTTCAAGTATAAGTCACATCAGCTCTTTCTGACTATATACACACACATACACATAACCTTTGTATATTATGTATACAGAAATGGGTATATGAATGTATACACAGCTTATCTTTTATATATTTCTTTCTCTCTATATATTTCTATATATACATCTATGTACGTATTCATGCACACACACAGTCTTTCTAAGTATAATATATACAAAAATATGTGCATATACACGGTCTCTTTCTATATTTACTACTCTTTCTCTCTCTCTCTCTCTATACATATATTTATATACACACACACGCACAATTATCTCCTGTATAGATACTCCTCCCTCTATATGTGTTTCTCTGTATGTAACCATATTTTTATACACCCATCTTTATGCATATCATCCTCTGTTACGCATACCATTTATTTCTCCTTATATCTTTACCCTTTTCTCTCTCTCTCTCTCTCTCTATATATATATATGTGTGTGTGTGTGTGTGTGTATATGTGCACATATTACCCTTATCTCGATATACACGCACACACGCATTTAAGATATGTTGTGTCTCTATAGAGAAGTAAAGGATTAAGACATAAGACTACATATATGGCATATACATACATACACGCAAGCTCTTTATTTCTGTTTATATTTATACACACCTTTTTTATGTACTTCCTCTTCTCTCTATATGTATTACACACACCATACACGATACCTTATATTTCTCTCTATATATACATCTCTCTCTCTCTCTACATATATACATCATATATTATTTCTTTAATCCAATTTTCTTTGACGTTTTTTCCTCTTGGGTTTCCCCCCTCTTCATTCTCAAAACTACAACAGTTTGTTGCGAAAGAAATTCTGTTACAAATGCCACATATATTTTTATACCCTTATACATAACCATCAAATCAATTTCATAGCCATTAATCACAACCGACTCTCTCTATATTTTTTTTACTTATTTGTCAGACTGCTGCCATTCTGGGGCACCACCTTAAAATATTTTAAACCATTTAAAATATATATATATATATTTAAAATGGTTCCTTATTAGTAAACATTTATACAAAACACACATACACAAAAGATAACCCTTTAGGGTTTTTAAAAAAGAATTTTGTGTATAATGTTTTTTATATTCCTCTGTGGGGGCCATATTTGGTATGTGGAATTATATCAACTCTTTAGTAATTATTTTTTAAAGGAGAAATAATGGCTGATATATATATTTTTTTTCAGCAGTGGCTGTAAGCTATAAGAAATTATATAGATGTAGGCTTTATTTAGTTTTAACCCGCATAATCCACCACAACATACACACATAAGCTACAGGGTATGTAAAAAAAAAGGGGGGGGGGGATTCATTTAGCTTGTGCAGTCTAAAATACCTATTTATGATACCAGAACACAAAATATAAGCAGTTTTTGTATATGCATCTACACGCGCATATATATATAGTGAATGGTGTGTGTGTATATATATATATATATATATATATATATATATAGTGAATGTGTGTGTGTATGTGTATATATATATAGTGAATGGTGTGTGTATATATATATATATATATATATATATATATATATATATGTTGTATGTCATACTGTTTGTCTGTGTATATATATTGTCATTCTTTGTGGTGTAGATGTATATATCATGTATAAATACGCATTACAGTGGTGTATTTGCGTACACATGGCATTCTCAACGTGTTGGTGTGGGTGGGTGTATAAATGCACGCATATACGTCATGTAACGTGGGTGTGAGTATACAAGCACCTCCACATTGTATACATACATACACACACACACACACACACACAATACTGAAATATAGAACTTAATGATCTTTCTTCATATAAACGATATATATATATATATATGTATATATAATTATATAGACCGACTGTAACCTATGTATTAGTTTTATTAGTTTTATTGTCCTTATTTTCGGATTTATGAACCACACACACACACTCAACATACATATATGACGTGTTTACAAATATATGTACTGTAGACAGCAACAATTTAATGTTTACCATAAGAGTTTAAAATCTTATTTTAACCATGGTTTCCTCTCATAACTACACATATATACACACACACATACACACACACACCCGTCCAATACTCTCCTTTAAGCTATGTATAAGACAGTTTATTTTTGAACTGGTGAGCCATGTTTAAAGGGTCTAAATGATGTATGTAGACAATGACGACGCGGTTGTATATATGTGCCTCATTTCCTTATATATATATACATGATGTATATATATATATATGGTTCTTAATTGTAGTTACATTAATTTAGGAAAAACTGTGTTTTGCCTTTACAGGTGTATGTATGTATAACAAATGTGTAAAAGAATTATGTATATGTGCCTGCATATCTGTATGTATAATTTGACTATTGGCTTAAAGCTTTTAATATTGAACAGATGAGTAAAATTTAGGTGTGTATATATACACATATACGCTGTTATATACTTTAAGAATTACTCAAGGACCTGTGTATGTACACATACATACGTCTGACTGTCTTAGCTTTACCAACAGCATTGTGTACAAAGCATTTTATATATATATATGTGTATGTAGACACAAAATCGTGTGTATATACACACCGAAATGTTACTCAACTGCTGTTCAATGCTAAAAGCGATAAACCAATCGTTAAATTATATATACACATTGTGTATTCACACACACACATATAAAATGCTTTGTACACAATGTTGGTAAAGCTAAGACAGTCATTAGACGTGTGGATATGTGTACGTAGGCTCTTGAGTAACTCTTAAAAGCATGTCATGGTTAAATCCAATACCCTCCTCAACCTTATATATATAGATATATATATACTCTTTTACTTGCTTCAGTCATTTGACCGTGGCCATGCTGGAGCACCGCCTTTAGTCGAGCAAGTCGACCCCAGGACTTATTCTTTGGATGCTTAGTACTTATTCTATCGGTCTCTTTTGCCTGCCGAACCGCTAAGTTACGGGGACATAAACACACCAGCATCGGTTGTCAAGCTATGTTGGGGGGGGGGGACAAACATACACATATATATATATATATTGAGAATTTCTTTTGAGAACTACTAGATCTTAGTAGACACATGTGATCTATTTCTAGTATATTAAATGTCCACTTCACTGGTCAACTTTATATATATATATATATATATATATACGACGGGCTTCTTTCAGTTTCCGTCTACCAAATCCACTCACAAGGCTTTGGTCGGCCCGAGGCTATAGTAGAAGACACTTGCCCAAGGTGCCACGCAGTGGGAATGAATCCAGAACCATGTGGTTGGTAATCAAGCCACTTACCACACAGCCAATCTATATATATATATATATAAATAACAGCAAAATCCCCCTTTAAACAACTGTCATAAAGGAAGGACACAGTTGGATAACGTATTTACTAGCATACAAATAGTGTTATAGTCACTGGGTTTTGGCCATGCTGGGGCACCGTCTTGAAGGGTTTAGTCAAACAAATCGACCCCAGTACTTTTTGAAGTGTAGTATTCTACCGTTCTCTTTCACCGAACTTAGGTTACGGGAGCGTAAACAAACCAGCACCGCTTGTCAAGCGACGTTTGGGAAGACACGTATGTATACACGTGAATGTGTGTGTGTATAATATATATATATATATATATATACATATATATATATGCCAGGCTACCATGTAAACAATTACCAAAGGGAGAATTTTGGTTTATGAACTCCCATATAACCCATCATAGCTTTCCTGTTTTTTGGGGGGGAATTTTCAGAAAATTTTTGAATTTGTATTCTTCACACGGGAATTCATACAATTATGAAAAAAGATTTTAATCTTTAAACCGTTCTCCCATAAATCTTAATTTCTGGTCTTCTGAATTAAAAAAAAAAAAATCCGTTTCAAATACGGACAGTCCTGATTTTTTGCTTAAATCCCAGCAATGGATCAATCTTGGGTGCGTTATTTCATATAATGGGGAGAAAATCTTGAAAACCCTCATATCAGAATGACAAAGAAACGTGGAATGCGTCTGGTGGGTCGTGAGATGTGCTAGAATCACCAGCTAAGTCGCTCTTAAATCACACAAAAGATTATTTTTTGCATAACGGTGTGAATTCCCGGGGGTAGGACACAAATTCGAAATAATTTACTGAAAATTCGGAGAAATAAAGTTATGAGGAGTTACATGGGGTGCTTAAAATACCCTACCAAATTCACTTACGGAACCAGAGTTATAGCGGAAAACGCTTGCCCAAGGTGCCGCGCAGGGGGAACTAAACTGAAGACTACGTGGTTGAAAAACGAACGCAACTTTAGTCTTGTACACTTTTGATCATAGATTTTTGTTTTTCTTGGGGCCAACTGTCAACCGTTTCAAGACGTAAGAACGAGGCGTGGGCACGTGGAGGGATAACGTAAACGTATTCTTTATGCAGAAGCCATCCCTAGAACCCCCTCCGCTTTGTGTTTCTGCCTCCGTGTAGGTCTCTATCTCCGTATCGGTCTGTCTGTCTGTCTCTGTCTGTCTCTGTCTGTCTGTCTGTCTGTCTGTCTGTCTGTCTGTCTCTGTCTGTCTGTCACTCTCTCTATCTCTCTCTCTCTGTCTTGTATCTCTCTCTGTTTGTGTCTCTGTCTCTCTCTGTCTGTGTCTCTGTCTCTCTGCGTCTCTATCTCTCTTTCTGTGTCAATCTGTCTGTCTGTCAGTCACTCTGTCTCTGTCTGCGTCTCTCTCTCTCTCTCTCTCTCTCTCTCTCTCTGTCTCTCTGTGTGTCTCTTTCTCTCTGTCTCTCTCTCTCTCCCTCGCTTTGGCTCTCTATCCCTCGCTTTGTCTCTCTCCTGCCGTCTCTCTTTCTCTCTCTCTGTCTGTCTTGCCCTCTGTCTGTGTGTTTCTCCCCATGTAGAATATTAATATATCGTTTTGTTTTTATTTATTTTTCTATATCCTTAAGACATCAGTGAACCTCACACTTAGCCTGTTTCCATGACTCAGTCACTGGTCAGCAGTTTTCGGTAAAACCAAGTTAGTCAGGCATTCGTCCATAAAATAAGGAATGACTCCATTATTCTCGTAGCTTTCTTATAGTCTTGTCTGTAGAACAATCAAATATTTTAGAATAAGTTTGGGTTTATTTTTATATGCTCTCTCTCTCTCTCTCACTGTGTATAGCTATCCTTCGATATTGGTCTACAGTGTGTCGGTGTGAGACGACGTAATTCCCCCACCTCTGCAGCCTAATCTCTTTATATCTTGAGGTGTGTGGGTGAATGACGTCATGTACTAATACCGAAGGATAGTCGTGTGATTATATAAACACTGTCACATTTTGCTATGTATATATAAGCATTAATCTGACTGTTCGCAACATTCTTCAGTATATAAATTATCTCACGTGTGTGTGCAAATGGAACTGTGTTTGTGTGTGTGTAATGTTATGTGTGAATAACTCTACAATTACGGATTCAGAACGTTTACATAACACACGAACTATGCATGTGTTTGTGTATGTATATACACACATACGTACAGAGGGACGTGTATGTATATAAAATGTGTATATTCAATCTTTCACTTGTTTGACTGTGGCCGGTTACTTTGCCGAACCGCTAGTTTACGGAGTCGTAAACTCACCATCTGTTGTCGAGCGATGGTGGGGGACAAATGAATAGAATCTACATATCTTATATAAGTATATACATAATTATATACACACACACACACACACACACACACACACACACACACACACACACACACACACACACACACACACACACACACACACACACACACACACACACACACACACACACACACACACACACACACACACACACACACACACACACACACACACACACACACACACACACACACACACACACACACACACACACACATATATACATTTTATATACTTAGCGATTCGGCAAAATGAGACTTACAAAGCAAGCAGGTATTGAGGTCGATTTGTCCGTCCACACTGCTCAAGGCGTTGCCCCAGCACGGCCGCAGTTCAATGACTGAAACAATGCATACGTAGAGTTATTCTTTTGTTTCAGTAATTTGACTGAGGCCATGCAGGAGCACCGCCTTTAAGTCGAACAAATCGACCCCAGGACTTATTCTTTGTAAGCCTAGTACTTATTCTATCGGTCTCTTTTTGCCGAACCGCTAGGTTACGGGGACGTAACACACCAAAATAGGTTGTCAAGTGATGGTGGGGGAACAAGCACACAAATACATACATACATGCATATGAAAGTAGACAGCTGACAACTGATGAAGGGTCGTTCTCCTTGTTACTTATCCTGTTTTCCATTTTTCTCTCTCGTTGTTTGCGTATTTCATGTTTACAGACTTGGTGACGTCCTGTCCCCATATGTGCATGTGTATGTATGTATGTATGTATGTATGTATATATATATATATATATATATATATATATGTTCAAAAAAACAATAACAAAAAAACAACAAAGTGAGGACGTGATATGGATAGTGTTATTGGACGCTCAGGAAAGGAAAGAAAGAGTATATGACGTTTCGGGCGTAGCCCTTCGTCGGAAAGATGGAAAGTTTGGAGAATGGAAGAACGGAGAAAGAGGAAAATGGTACCGATGCCCACGAGGTTACATTATATATATTATATGATGTGCTTCTTTCAATATCCGTCTACCAAATCCACTCATGGCTTTGGTCAGCACGTGGCTATAGTAGAAGACGCTTGCCCAAGGTGCCACGCAGTGGGGACTGAACCCGGAACCATGTGATTAAGAATCAAGCTTCTTACCACACGGTAAATAAATAACATGACTAGCATTGCCGTTGCTTCTCAAAAGCTTGTGCGGTTTCAGTTTCGAGTCACACTTGTGTTGGTGTTTCGGTCCTGGAGGAACATTAAGAGCGGGTTTCATGTTTCTTCTGTTGATGCCTCTCGGTGTTTACTGATTTATCGATTTCCTGGCATCTTCCGACTTTGTTTCCTCATAACATTCAGTAAAATGAAATATTCCACAAATACGTTTTACACGGTATAGATTCCGATCATGTCGGAATTTAACGTTAATAAAAAAATTGATGAGCGCATACGTACTGGATGTTTTTTTGTTTTTTTTTCAAGCTTCATGTAGAGTGTGTGTGTGTGTGTGTTCACTCACTCTTTTGTTTTTTGTTTCAGATATATACATCTGATATAATCGTAATTCACATCATCTGAGAGGTATTTGTAGAAAAATTAATCCGAAAACATTCTTCTGAAAATTGAGGGGAACCTACTTATGTAGGTTTTTCGAGTTAGTGAAGGCACATGGCTTAGTGGTTAGGGCATTCGGCTCGCGATTGTAAGGTCGTAAGATCGATTTCCGGAGGTACGTTGTGTCCCTGAGCGTGATACTTTTTCGGGTAATTTTTCAGATTAATACCCGCACGACGATTTTGGCTCAAGGTGAACACTCTTTTTTAGGAAGAGGTGTTACGTCGATGGCATCGGCCCCATTGCTCAACTGTTATTTATTTTGATCGATTTCCCGAAAAGATGAAATGCTGCAGAAGGTGAAGAGCCGGAATAGATGCCGGTAACCAATTTTCCCAGCCCACAGCCCATTATATATATATATATATATATATATATATATATATATATATAACAAAAACAAAAAAACTGGGTGTTTATTTGTTTTGCAAGATTCTTGAAGTGAAATCTTGTTGAAACAATGTTATGCTTGGGGTGGTCATTTTTTTGCCTATTAAACACATTAATTCGATCTTCACTTTAGCTTTATTTTAATAACTTTACAACCTGTATATATATATATATATATATATAATAATTTTCCCAGAGGATGTAGCAACCGTTACCAATATAGCATAAGAATCGATATATCGAATTTGAAGTCTCTGTCTCTTTTGAATATGAAAATTTAAAAGTTTAAAAACCTTATAATAAATATATATATATATATATATATATATATATATATATATATATATATATAGTGTTGGCTGTAAAGTTACGTAATTGACTTATGTATTGCATTATAGTTGCATAAAAGTACATCGCAGGAAACTTACGACCCTTAAATAAAAAATAAGGTCACTTATATAACTTTACAGCTGATTAATACGTGTGTATGTATGTATAATTGAAATTAAGAAACCACTAAGTTAAGATCTTTGTTAAAAGATTTCAACGGAATTAGTTTTGGCGAGTCGCCGAATACTGGATGTTGGGTATGCTTGCTTGTTGCAGACATTTGTTAAATTTAAAATAATTCTGTGTAGAAACTTGTCTTTAAGAAAGGTTCTTTTTTCATGTTTTAGTCAAGTGGTGTGTGTTTATTATATGAAATGTGTTTTTTTTTTTCTCAAATGTTTAGCGGTATGGATGAAATGGTTAATAAACCGTTTGTATATAAACTTAGATCGAATAGACGACGGGTTTAACTTACAGAAACTTAATGATATTTTTTAAAACTGTTTAAAACCTTCAACATAGTTCTTCAACAACGAGTGTGTGCTGTAGACATGCACACATTTTCTCTTTCTTTCTTTTTCTCTCTCTCTCTCGTTCTCTTTCGTTGTCTGTCTCTTTGTCTCTCTCGCTTTCTTTCTTTCTCTAACACCGGGTATCCATCATTTTCGTTGCTGCAAATATTTGCAGAAGCGTCTTGGAATATTATTTTAAATTCTTTCAGAATGAATAATTTTTCTTTCGTTCCATTTTAGCCCCATTTTAACATCAAACCCGCTTCTAGTGTTTTAGACAAGAAAACTCTTTTAAAAGTCTTCACTCTTCCATCATAATTTTCTCTCCAGCAACTGGACTGGTTCTCATATCGGTTCTGTTAGTTTATCCCTCATTAAGTCGTCCCCAAATTCTTAATTTCGAAATGGAAGCCTTATATTTCGTCATAGTCACGGTTTTTTTTTTTTAATAGCTTTATCTTTTACAATATTTTTCTTTCAACCATTCGACTCCGGCCATGCTGGGACATCGTCTTCAAAAGTTTCAGTCGAGCAAACTGACCACCTCTTTTTCCAGTCTTTTTTTTTTTTTTTTTTTTTTTTACTTTCGAAGTCTAGTACTTTCGGTTTCTGTCGCCGAACCTTTAAATTAATGATGTAAACAGTGAGTGGATGATGAGGTAATCGACACCCTCATCCACTCGCAGACATACATACCGGGCTTTTGCACAGTTTCCTTCCACATTCACTCGAAAGGCATTGGTCAGCCTGGAACCAGCAGAAGACACTTGCCCAAGCTGCCGTACAGTGAGACTGAACCCGGTTGCGAAGTGAACTTCATAATCACACAGCCATGCCCACGCACACACACACACACACACATAAATATATCCCAACCACATGGTTCCGGGTTCAGTCCCACTGCGTGGTACCTAGGGCATGTTTCTACCATAGCCTCGGGCCGACCAAATCCTTGTGAATGGATTTGGTAGGTGGAAACTGAAAGAAACCCGTCATGTGTGTGTGTGTGTATATATATATATATATATATGTGTGTGTGTGTATCTGTGCTTGTCCCCCCCCCCATCATCGCTTGACAACCGAGGTTAGTGTGTTTACGTCCTGTAACTCAGCAGTTTGGCAAAAGACCCGATAGAATAAGTACTAGGCTTACAAAGAACGTCCTGGGATCGATTTGTTTGACTCGTGGCTGCAGTCAAATGACTGAAACAAGTAAAATAAGTGTGTGTATGTATGTGTGTATATATATATATATATAGGAGTAAATATGCTAAGCAGTGTTTACATATAAACACAATTTAGGTTAGTTGAAATATGTTTGTCACATATTTCAACTGTTAAAGGTTTGTCATTCGACTGCACTCATACTGGGAACTGCCTTGAATTCCAGTCGCACTTATCGACCCCAGTATTTTTTTTTTTTTTGTAAAGCCTGGGATTTATTCTATCAACCTCTTTTACTGAAGCGTTAAGTTACAGGGATATAAACAAAGCGACACCAGTTGTCAAGCAATGGTGACGCATTCTTCAAGTTTCTGTCTGCCAAATCCACTCCCAAGTCTTTAGTCATCCTGAGGTGCTATGCAGTGGGACTGAACCTGGGACTATGTGATTGGGAAGCAAATGTCTTGCCACACAGCCATGCCTGTAGTGTGTGTGTGTGTATAGCATTTTTTCTCAACAAAAATATATATATACCACTAATGACATTCACCTCAAGCCAACATAATAGGCTGTAAATAAGTGGTTCCTGCTTTTTTTGTTTCTCTACAAAGGACCACCTTATTTAAATGGATTCTCCCACGGGCCACAGATTTTTGAATAGTGTCTACTCCAGTTACAATGCTTATTACCTAACTTGTTTTCCCAGTTTTGTAACAGTACAAGGGTTAGCTAAAAAGTTCATAGGCTGATCAAGATAGTGTCGTGGAATGTGACCGAATGACGTTTATTTTTCAACATAGTCCCTTTTGCGCTCCAGACTTCTTCCATCGGTGTTGCAGTGCTTGGATTCCATTGGTGAAGAAGCTTTCGTCCTGTTGTTCAGAATTGTCACCAACAGTAGATGTGTCATCATTGTGATACTGGTCCCCCCCCCCCACCAGCCAAGTGTCTTGGAGAACAGATGATAGTCAGATGGGGCCAAACCTGGAGGATAGTGAGAGTGATCTACCAGTTCAAAGCCAGTTATGCTCAGCAGCCACTAAAACCATGGACTTGTGTGCTGGAGCATTGTCCTGATAAAACAAAACCCCTTTTGTCAGTTTTCTTGGCCATTTGGTCTTGATAGCCTTTTGTAACTGTCTCAGTAAGTTGGCATAGTACTCTTCATTGATGGTGTGACCCTTTTGAAGATTGTCAAACACAATGCCTTTTGCATCCGAACAACCCGAGGCCATCACTACGGTGCCACATTTTGTCCATTTTTCAAGAGACATTGCTACTAGTTAGCTTTGAAGTTTTCTTTAAACAGTCAGATGACAGTTTACCTGACAAAAAAAAAAAAAAAATCTGTTAAGGGTTGAAATTAATGCATGCAAGGTATCACCGCTCTTGCATCACTCCTTCATAGTCAGCCTGTGAACTCTTCGGCTCACCCTCATAATTTTCATAGTGGCCTATTTTGAATGTAACTCGTAGGACCACTGCTCTGTGTGGTAATTAGATGTGCTAGAAATGGCAACCTCATCTCCTTCAAAGCAACTACATGCTGTCCCTTACCTGTCTTGTGTATCGTGTGGGACGCACTGGACATAATTCTTTGGCATCCATGTGTTTTATGATACGTATCCCCAATTTTTCTTTTTCGGCCTCTACTGAGAAGTGTTACCTTTTAGAGACAGGTGAGTTAGCAAGAGCATCCAACCATTGAAAAATCAGTCTCGACACACTTCATCTGATCCTTGCAAGTGACGAGATATACATACACTTGCACAAAATGAAAGTTATTCTTTCAAAATGGTCTTGGGACAAACACTCTCCAGGGGAGACGACTCAAATACACAAATTTGGTTTTGTGACAATATTAACCAAGCCGAACCACTCTCAAGCCATTTAAAAAAAACAATGCACTCACTCGACTCGCTAGACAAAGCAGTCAAATCTTCATTACAGCCTTAAATAAAAACAAAAGCTGAATATAGGAGGAAGTTATGGTTGGAAAGTCTTTGATGGTAGATAGATGCGGAGGACCAATGGTAACTAAAGGTTGAACAAATACACATATGCACCAAGTGATCTAACGAGGAAATTAACTGTTACAGAGGTGAGTCAGTGTTTGGGGGTCTTTTAAAATGCCCTACAATAAATTTTTAGAACTGTTTGCATCAACTGAAACCCTATTTGAGCTGACCAGTTTTACTGGATCAAAGGACTTCTGGTTATGAGTGAATGGAAATTTTTCCAGCACAGTCTTTACGGCCTACATTAATCCTGTGTGGAGGTGCAATGGCCCAGTGGTTAGGGCAGCGGACTCGTGGTCGTAGGAGCGCAGTTTCGATTTCCAGACCAGGCGTTGTGAGTGTTTATTGAGCGAAAACACCTAATGCTCCACGAGGCTTTGGCAGGGAATGGTGGCGAACCCTGCTGTACTCTTCCACCACAACTTTCTCTCACTCTTACTTCCTGTTTCTGTTGTGCCTGTAATTCAAAGGGCCAGCCTTGTCACACTGTGTCACGCTGAATCTCCCCGAGAACTACGTTAAGGGTACACGTGCCTGTGGAGTGCTCAGCCACTTGCACGTTAATTTCACGAGCAGGCTGTTCCGTTGATAGGATCAACTGGAACCCTCGACGTCGTAAGCGACGGAGTGCCAACAACAATAATCCTGTGTAGTTATTGCATTTAATCCTTGGTGTATCCAACACATTTGCATAAGTTTGACCTAAACATCGGTGCTTGCTTTCAAAGTTTAAACCTAATTTTAAATGTGGTTATGAGGTGGAGTGTGTTATCTAAGAGCAGAAACCTGACTGATGTAAAAAGGCTCAATATTCCTTGTTTAGCATCCGTTTACCATGCTGGCATAGGTTAAACGGTTTGACTGGAACTGGTAAGCCAGAGAGCTGCACGCGGCTCCAGTCTGTTTTGGTTTGCTTTCTCTGGCTAGATGCCCTTCCTAATGCTAACCAGCCAATACTCTTTTACTTGTTTCAGTCATTTGACTGCGGCCATGCTGGAGCACCACCTTTAGTTGAACAAATCGACCCCAGGACTTATTCTTTGTAAGCCTAGTACTTATTCTATCGGTCTCTTTGGCCGAACCGCTAGGTTACGGGGAACGTAAACATACCACCATTGGTTGTCAAGCGATGCTGGGGGAACAGACACACAAATACACATATATATATATACATATACATGACTGGCTTCTTTTAGTTTCCGTCTACCAAATCCACTCACAGGGCTTTGGTCGGCTCGAGGCTATAGGAGAAGACACTTGCCCAAGGTGCCACGCAGTGGGACTGAACCCAGAACCATGTGGTTGGTAAGCAAGCTACTTACCACACAGCCACTCCTGCGCCAATAGTGTACTGGGTGCCTTTTACATGTCACCAGCAACTGGCCAAATTTCTGCCTCTAATAATTTTCATAAGAAGTGGACACAGGATAACTAATCCACACAAATATTTTGAAAGAAACACATACTGGATGGGATAACATAAGGAAATATGAATAATAAATCACTTCAATTTAAAATGCTATCTTTTCTCTCTCTGTAAAACCTTTGTAAAATGTCGTTTAGAGAATTGCTAGTATGTGGTAACAGACATGTCCAACCCATCCTTACGTGGAAATTATGAAATATCAATTGACTGTATTTTTTTTTTCCTCTATTTTTGTCACTTGCTGTGATATTTGCAGAGGGTGTATGCAGTTTGTGTGATGAGACGTGGCCTGGTGGTTAAGTTTTGCATTCATGATAGCAAGATCATGGTTTCAAATCGTGGACCAGTTGTGGTGCATTGTATACTTGAGCAAATCGCTTCCATATTACTCCAGTCCACTCAACGGTAAATGAGTTCCAGCAATTAGCTGGGAAGCAAGTTCCTTAGTGAACCAATGTCCTTTCCAGAGAAGAGCAGTGTAATCTGGAAACTGGGTTAATTTCCAGCCTTACAAATCCTGGGCCTAATGGCACACTTAAGGAGTTTGTACATCTATCCCTTTGTTTCCATCAATGACAGTCTTTTGTCTTTTACCGGCTTCAGTCATTGGATAACGACCATGCTAAGGCATCACCTTGAAGGGTTTTAGTTGAACCCCCCCTCCCATACTTTTTTAAGTCTGGCACTTATTCTTTCAGTCTCTATTGCTGAACTGTTAAGTTATGGGGATGTAAACAAACCAACACTGGTTGCCAAGCTTTGTGGGGTGTAGACAGTGTCACACAGATACACACACATGTGTGTGTGTGTGTGTGTGTGTGTGTATATCTATATATATAAAAATGAGAATGTGTGTCTGTCTGTGAATCCCTAAAACTCGAGAACTACGCAACCAATTTCATTCAAATTTTACACATGCCTTACTTAGGGTTCCAGTTGTGTTTTAGTCAAAAAAAATTATTAACTTCTTGCAGAGTTCGAGCACACGGCAACATAATATCTCCTCCACTATTTAAGTATTACGTGTCAAAAGTGAAACAAAAACACTCATGTCAAATACTTTCACTTTAAAAATGAAACTATTCCACTAACTGAAACAATCACATTTCGATACTGTAGTGACAGATACTTTCACAGAGACAGAAAGAGAGAGACAGAAAGAGAGAGAGAGAGAGAGAGAGATGTATACATATACATGTATATGTACACCATTTCGATACTGTAATGACAGATACTTTCAGAGAGAGAGAAAGAGAAAGAGAGAGAGAAAGAAAGAGAAAGAGAGAGAGAAAGAAAGAGAAAGAGAGAAAGAGAGAGAGATGTATATGTATACATATAGATGTACACGTATATGTATATATATATATAGATCTATACATACATGTATATGTATACATGTGTAGATGTATATATATATATAGATGTACATGTAATATGTACACATATATACATATATACATGCATACAGATATCTATACATATATACACCCATCACACACATGCACACAAACACACACATTAGTCATTTGTTTTCTTATCCAAAACTACGTCAAAAGTACTGAATGGATCTTTATGAAATTTGGAAATTATATTCTTTGCATAACGGCCATAACTCCCATGAAAATTCATATATTTTTGATGTTGATGAAATTTTAACCCGAACATAACAGATGAGCATTATTTAGAAAATGATGTCACACGTTATCGAGGCTACCATTCTTTCTGGATGTGCAAAAGGGGATGACGTCTTTATTCCAAGAATTCCTCTTACTCCATCAGGAGCAGACATTCCTTTTACATTCAGAAGACTACAATTCCCCCTTCGTGTGACTTTTGCCATGTCCATAAACAAATATCAGGGTCAAACACTGTCTGTAGCTGGTCTTCTCTTGGAAGAGCCCTGCTTCTCACATGGACAACTGTATGTTGGCTGCTCAAGAGTGGGCAGCAACAAAAAACCTATTTGTATATGCTCCACAAGGGAAAACAAGGAACATAGTTTACAATGAGGTGTTATAATCACAACAGCAAGTAAGTATGTACATGATCACCTTCTTTTACGAAACTTCATTGACTTTCATATATTTATATTGATATACATATATATACGTGTGTTTGGGTGCGTGTGTGTATATATACATCTCTATATATAAAGATGATGCGTAGTCTAGACGGCGTTTTTAGATTTCATTATTCTCTTTAACCCGGGCAACGCCGGGTATTTCTGCTAGTATATATAATATATATATATATATGTATAATGTATGTCTCTGTCTGCATACAGAAGGGGCTTCCACATATTTTCTATCTACCAAATTCACTCAGAAGCATTGATCTGTCTAGTGGTGGGGACTATAGTAGACTACAGCCCTGGGGCTATAGTCTACTATAGCCTCAGACAGACACTTGCACAAACTGTCATGCAGTGGGACTGAACTTGAAACCAAATGGTTGCATGGTGAGCTTCTTCATCACACAGCCATACCTGCAATGTTTAAAATTAAACAAATCATAACTTTAAAAAAATGTCTGCTTGATGACTAGCAAATACATTAGTAAGTTGTGATTTGAGTGGGATTAGGCTGCAGTTTCTAGCAGGTTGAGACTGCATAGAGCAGTGGTTCTCAACTGTGGCTCCCTGAGTTGCATGTGGCCCTCAAGCATCCTTCTGGCAGCCCCCTCCACATGGTCTTCCCTCTGTAAATTCTTTTGTCATTTGTCATGCTGGAGCACTGCCTTAAAGGGTTTTATTTGAAGAAATCTACCCCAGGACTTATTCTTTGTAAGCCTAGTACTTGTTGTATTGGTCTCTTTTGCTGAACTGCTAAGTTACAGGGACATAAACACACCAGCATTGGTTGTCAAGTGATGGCATGGTGGTGGGGGACACACACAAATGTGTGTGTTATTTCTTTACTACACACAGAGGGGACAAACAAAGACAGACAAACGGATTAAGTCGATTATATCAACCCCAGTGCGTAACTGGTACTTATTTAATCGACCCCGAAAGGATGAAAGGCAAAGTCGACCTCGGCGGAATTTGAACTCAGAACGTAACGGCAGACGAAATACCGCTAAGCATTTCGCCCGTGTGTGTGTATGATGGGTTTCTTTCAGTTTCTGTCTACCAAATCCACTCAAAAGGCTTTGGTTGGCCTGAGGCTACAGAAGACACTCAACCAAGGTGTCACAGTGAGACTGAACCTGGAGCTATGTGGTTGGGAAGCAAGCTCCTTACCACACAACCACTCCTACGCCTAAGAAAAAAATCCAGGTTTTGAATGTGGCCTGGATATTAAGAATGTTGAGCACTGGAATAAATATTCCTAAACAGTTTGAATTTATGTGAAGGTTACAGATAAAGGTGTATTACCTTTGAGCAGACACTTTGAAATAACATCTCATCCAAGCAAGCATGGGGAAAATGGATGTTAAATGATGGTCTACTGTCCTACACCTGCTGAAAGTTGAGAATAAATCCATTTAGATTTGGCAAAGTACAAGGATGCGGCTTTCTAGTAAGTATTTAAATATATACAATCAAAAGGTCCTCAGTTGTGCAAGTGGGCAGTACTGCTATTTATGAAATCGATGAAATTCCAATATGTGTTTGCACTGCTTGGTAGTTGCCAAAAATAATTGTAATAATGGGCACCAATTCAAATCTAGTGAATTTCAGAAATGGTACCGATTCAGAGCTATGACTGGTAGTCCCTTTCACCTGCCATCTATTCAGGAAGGTGGGAGTTTGGTCAGACCTTTCAAAGTTGTGAAAATTCTTTGGATAGGTAAAACAGTAAAGCTTCAAGAATTACTTTTCCTAAGTTTTCGTAAGCCCCCTTTTTTTAAATTTTTTTATTTTTTTATTTTTTTTTAAGTTTACCCTGAATGTCCATGTTTGTTTTCAGATATTTAGTTAACTCTGGTTTCATGCATTCTGAGTAATATAAAACTTTCCTTTCCGATGCTGGTGTGTTTATGTCCCCGTAACTTAGCAGTTCGGCAAAAGAGATTGATAGAATAAGTACTAGGCATCCAAAGAATTAGTCCTGGGGTCGATTTGCTCGACTAAAGGTGGTGCTCCAGCATGGCCGCAGTCAAATGACTGAAACAAGTAAAAGAGTAAGAGTATAAGTCCCAAATCACTCTGGTGCCCCCTGCCAAAAAAAAATTGGGTATGTGCATCAGATATGATGCATGGAAAAATGTCCTGTGTATCATATGTGATACCCATAGCGGACAAAGAGTTCGCTGGGCTTTTACAATGTTTCCAGTGAACTCCATGCTTAACAACTGGCAAAGTATCAGCGCTCTCGTTGCGGGTCAGAGAGTTCAGTTGTCATTGATCGATCTCAAAAATATGTCAAGACTGAAACAAAGTGGATATATGGTGTTTGTCTGAAAACAAAAATGAATGCCAGATTTTTTTTTTTTTCACTAGGGATTTCTCAGCTGAACTGTGCTTATTACAGGGCACTGTAGTTGTGATCCTTAGTTCTCTGTTGTAACAGTTCTCAACCATTTTCGCATCAATGGGCCAGTTTCATGCAGGACAATTTTTTCATGAACTGGGGGATCATGCACGTATCTAATTACATATTTAATCCAAAAACACCTTGTAGAATGCGATAGTCAATAAAACAGAAATAAAAATTAAAGATCAATTTTTATGTGGCTTAGTACCAAATGATCTACAGCCTAGTGTTTGGGGGCCCCTTGGTCTATTGTATGCACTCAGAACAAACCATTGTTTACCATTTGCTTGTTTCAGTCAATAGACTGTGCCCATGTTGGGGCACCACCTTGAATTTTTAGTTGAATGAATCGACCTAACTATTTTTTTAAGCCTGGTACTTATTCTGTTGGTTTCTCTTGCTGAACCACTAAGTTACAGGAATGTAAACAAATCGACCAGTTGTCAAATAGTGACGGGAGACACGCATGATCAGTTTCTTTGCTTCCATCTACCAAATCCACTCGTAAGGCTTTAGTCAGCTCAAGGCTGTAATAGACACTTGCCCAAGGTGCCATGCAATGGGACTGAACCATGTGGTTGGGAAGCAAACTTCTTTCCACACAACCACATTTCGGGAATGTGGATGCAAATTTCAAAAAGGTTGATCCCATGGTCTAACTGGATGACAGCCAGAACTTAGATAACAACAAAACAACTGGTGCGCTAGTGAATGCACAACAGCCTACCTTGAGAGAACTGACAAGAACTAATTGTGGTTGGCCAGCTGAAAGGCTCATTTAACTTTGAAAGAGGGTGTGGCTTTTTTCTATTTTGTGTGTGTACATAGCTGAAAACCATTTGCATAATGTGTCATTTGTATTCCTGCTGTGTGTAATTTATAACCAATCTTATACTGGTACATATCTATTATACCACACTGTCCTCTAGTAATCTGATCTGTTTCTTGCCAGGTTTTGTTTCTGCACCACACAGGTCCAAAACATCCTGTTGACCTATTGTCGCTAACCACTGACCTCCCTCCACCTCAGTTCCAATATATTTCATAAGCATTCATGTAGTAGTTTGTATTTCAACCCTATTTTGAAGATGCACTTGAAAACTGATATCTGTTTGTTTTATCTTTTTGCTTGGACTATGGCCATGCTGGAGCACCACTTTGAAAGCTTTAGTTGAATTGACCTCCAGTACTTTTTTTTTTTTTTGTAAAGTCTGTGGCACTGATATTGTTTCATTTACCAAACTGCTGAGTGATAGGGATGTAAACATAGCAACACTGGTTGTGAAACAGTGGTAGGAGACAGATGCAGGCTTGTTTTAGTTATTTCTTTATTGCCCACAAGGGGCTAAACAGAGGGGACAAACAAGGACAGACAAAAGGATTAAGTCGATTACATCGACCTCAGTGCATAACTGGTACTTAATTTATCAACGCCGAAAGGATGAAAGGCAAAGTCGACCTTGGTGGAATTTGAAATCAGAACATAACGGCAGATGAAATATCGCTAAGCATTTTGCCCGGCGTGCTAACGTTTGTCTGCCAAATCCACTCTCAAGGCATTGTTCAGCCTAGTAGTCACTTGCCCAAGGTGCTATGCAGTGGGACTTGGAACCTCTAAGACCACATGATTGGAAAAAGCAAACTTCTTAGCTGCATTACTATGCAAATATGTTATTCATTATATTTTATAATTTGTGATTATTCACTAGTCTTGGTTATCAATTGCAGAAATATTTGTAACAGATATACCAACTTCCTGCCAATCTCTCATACAGTGTGTGTGTGTGTGTGTGTGTGTGTATACATGCGCACTCACATGTGAAGGCACATGACCTAATGGTTAGGTGTGTTGCACTCACAATGGTGAGTTCAATTCTTGGACCAGTTACACACTGTGCTCTTGACCAAAACACTTTATTTCATATGACTCCTGTCCACTTAGCTATAAATGGGTAATCATCCTGTGATGAACTAACCCTCTGATCGGGGGTAAATGTTGGCTTGCTTGCCTAGCCTATAGGGTGGCATTCATATTGCCACACATATATATAAATATATATAGCAATATGCCATGCTTGAGAAAACCTGTCGAGGTGAGTGAAATTGCAGTCGTGGCCAATGCCAGTGGCGTGTAAAAGGCACTGTTCAAATGTTGGGCCTCATGGAGGCAGCGACAAGTGATTGAGACCTTTTGGCGATATACTGTGCTTGAGAAGATCTGTCAAGCCAAGTGAGATCATAGCAGTGGCCAGTGCTGGTGCTGCGTAACTGATACCTGTGCTAGTTGCATGTAAAAAGCATCCATTACACTCTTGGAGTGGTTAGCATTAGGAAGGGTATCCAGTGGTAAAAACCATGCAAAATCAGACTGGAACATGGTGCAGCTTACCAGTTTTCAGTGTCCAACCCATGCCTGCAAGGAAAAATGGACGTTATATGTGGATAATGATGATATCTGTACAATGGTCTTCTTTCAGTTTCTGCCTATCAAATCCACTCACAAGGCTTTGGTTTTTCTCAAGGTGTCACAGTGGGATTGAACCCGGAACCATGAGCTTGGGAAGTAAGCTTCTTACCACACAGCTACACCTGTGATTATTTTCATAAATGTTCTCTTTTACTTGAAATACTGTACAGCAATATTTTTATTGCTCATCCCTGTCTCATTTTTATATATCATGCTGTTGTGCCAGTAAAAGTGCATGACCTGGTGGTTGGGGTGTTGCACTTGTGATCACATGATTGTAGTTTCGATTCCTGGACTGGGCAGTGTATTGTGTTCTTGAGCAAGACACTTCATTTCATATTGCTTCTGCCCACTACATGAATGTTTTCCTTTTTATTTCATCAAATCTCACAAGACACCTTTGCATAAAACAATGCAACTTTGATGCACCAATTGTTTTAGACCCCTCTGCTGTAAATGCGTAGGACTGGTGTTCCATTCAGTTGGTATAATTGTGATCTTGGTCACTTGGAAACTGGGTAAGTGACTCTGAGCAGCATGTCTAAAGATAGTGATGTCCAAACATTGATGAATGTGATTGTCATTGTCAAATTTTCTTCGGCCTTTTGTGCATTCCCGAATGCATTGCAATCAGGAAAAATACAGCGCCCCTCTTCATTTAGTTTTTACCTCTACTACAGTTTAGTTTCACATATGTTGTTCAAGTGATTGCTGATGCATGAAGCTATAGTTACTAAATAAAACTCGTCATTCATGTGTTTAGGTTCCATAATGACCTTGACCAAGTTAACCTATGATTGGGGATGTTCCAGCTGTTTGTTCAGTTTTTTTTTTTTTCTATGCCAGAGTTAACCGAGACTGGATTTTGTGGTCAGATGGCCCTTCACATTGCCCCTTCCTCTCAAGCAAGATTGATCATGTCAATGTGAGCCCCCCCCCCCACTTGCTCAAGCAGTGGTAAACCTAGAATATGACCCCCCTCCCATAAACACACATTGCTTCTTAACCATGTTCAGTAGGTCATGATTTGAGAGGGATTAGGCTGCTGTTTCTCACAGGCTGACCCTGCATACAACAGCAATTCTCAGCTGTGTCTCAAGTATCTTTCTGGCAGCCCCTGCTTGCTTTCCCTCTGTATATAGAAATTTTTGTGTTTTACTTTTTTTTTGGTGCGTAGCAACTTGGGCAAGTGTAGTGGCTTCTACAGCCCCTGGCCAACCAAAGCGTTACGAGTGGATTTAGGAGACAAACTGAAAGGAAGTTGTGTGTGTGTGTGTGTGTGTGTGTGTGTGTGTGTGTGTGTGTGTGTGTGTGTGTGTGTGTGTGTGTGTGTGTGTGTGTGTGTGTGTGTGTGTGTGTGTGTGTGTGTGTGTGTGTGTGTGTGTGTGTGTGTGTGTGTGTGTGTGTGTGTGTGTGTGTGTGTGTGTGTGTGTGTGTGTGTTAGTGTGTGTGTGTGTGTGTGTGTGTTAGTGTTAGTGTTAGTGTTAGTGCAGGCTCTTATTTTGACATGTGATGAATGCATGTATAACAGTGATGCTCATTTACAGTGTTATTCGTTCCCAGTCTTCCTTGAAAAACATGTCTGGTCAGTGGGGGAATATTACTTTACTTGGAAACAAGGGTTGGTGACAGGAAGAGTATCTAGCCATAGAAAATATGCCTCAACAGATTCTGTATGCATGCAAGCATAAAGTATGGATGTTCAAGGTCTCTTTTTCTCTCCCTTTTTTTCTCTCCCTCACTCATTTGATGGACTTCCTGTAGTTTATCAAATTCCCTTGTGTGACATTAGTCAACTTGGGGCTATTGTTGACACTTACCTACGGTGCAGCACCATGTAACCAAACCTGAAATCCGGTCTTAATCACACAGCAATACTTGTACCAATAATATGTATCTAACAATATATTAGCGAAGGTCTTTAGAAGATAGTTGTGAGATTTGACTGCTACTTCAGGCAAGTTGAACAACCTTGTACAAGCTGTTTGTTGCTCTGTCTGTCTGTCTGCTTGTTGAGTATTTGGCCCGCCTGGTGTAGCCATCCGGTTGCACCAGTCCTCAGCCAAATCGTCCAACCCATGCTAGCATGGAAAGCGGACGTTAAACGACGATGATGATGATGGCTGATTTAAATGCTTAACTTTTTAGCATTCAGATTACTCTGTCAAATGTAAAACTTATTTACGTTGTTTTGAATTAAATATACATTATCATGGAGTGATAAGATATCAATGATGTGATTGTTTTTTTAGAATGATGTAAGGTTGGTGTGAAAAGCTGGATCTGGCTGGATTGAACATAAAACAAGAAGGATATTTTGGCTGGATTTGGCCAGTTTAAATGCTAAGGATGTAAGGTAGATTTTTGGTTGCTATTTCTAGCTACCCGAATGCCTGCTTACATTGTCTTGTTAGCTCTTATGAATTGAGATTGTATTTGTCAGATCAAGCAGGCTAAGTGCAACAGCTTTGCTCCAATGAACAATAGTAATCACTGGTAAGGTTAGAACTCTTAGTCATGTGTTCAATAGTCCAGTATTTGAACCTCAACACTATTATTTCCTCGTCATGATTAAAAATAACAGAAAATCAAAACAGTGATACGTAAAAAGATAAATTATCATTCCGTAGATAAATTCTTTATCTTAATTAGAGAATGAATTGTTCTCTTGTTGGGTTATTTTTGGAACCTTGCAGGATTATTTCCTATCAACATACAAAGAAGTTCACTTTTAACAAAGCGAGTAATTACAATTATTGAATGGTGATTGAATTGGATGCTAGAATTTGCAGGTGCTGGTGCAGTTATGTACCAGCTTCAGCATCTGATCTGCAGAAGTGGAGAGGTTCGTACAAACACCAACCTTTTCAATTCCGTTTCCGTGTGTATTCAGACTTATGGTAATGAAAGAATATGATTACTAATTCAAGTGGCTGAAATGGGGGTTTCTTCTGAAGGATCCTTGAAGTAATGGTACATGAGAGGGTGCATGGCTTGGAGATTAGGGGAGGCTCTTTAGGTTAAGCCAATTTTTCTCTGCATTGATAGGTTACAGCTCTGGTACTATAGACGTGTGGGTTGGAATCACAAGAAAATCAGTCGCAAGATACTCTTGAAGTTGAACCAACTGGTAGATTGAGGGGTGGACCACATAGCAATACTTGCACTAATAATCTTTTCTACTCTAGGCACAAGGCCCGAAATTTTGGGGGAGGGGGCCAGTTGAATAGATCGACCCCAGTATGCAACTGGTACTTAATCTATCGACCCTGAAACAATGAAAGGCAAAGTCAACCTTTGTGGAATTTGAACTCAGAACGTAAACACAGACAAAATACCGCTAAGCATTTCGCCTGGCGTGCTAACGTTTCCGCCAGCTCGCCGCCTTATTACTTGCGCTAATAATAACAGGAAAAAAAAATCCATATTGCTAACATGGTTCGTTTGCTTTGGTCTTCGTTAGTTGTAATTAACATTGATGTGACCTATATTCAGTGTAGTTGAAGTTAACTAATATACTACAGGTATAAACACCATTGCTCTCAGTTGAGGTGTTGATTCAGAATGTGCAGAGACAGAATTCAATGCCATAGTGTCCTGGCCTAAAGCTAGCTCAGTTATTAATTTGTATGTTTAATCAGTATTTTTCCCCTTTTAAAATTGAAAAATAATTCTCTTAAATTATATATTTAATTAAATTCAATTTCATAATACTGCTTTACTCTGTTTCACAAGGCTTTTGTGTTCTTAGATTGTCTAATTTTTAAAAAAATGAAATTGATATACAATGGTTAATTTACTAGTAAAATGCTGTGTATGAATTAAGGTTTTTATATAAATAGGTGCAGGTGTAACTCTAAGAAGTTTGGTTCACAATTGTATGATTCTGGGTTCTGTCCCACTATGTGGCATCTTGGGCAAGTGTCTACCAAAACCCTGTGTAGATTTGGTAAACAAAATTAGAAAGAAGCCTGTTTTGTGTGTGTGGTTGTTTCCTGGTCTTGACATTGAGAGTTGTAAAAGTCGCCATCATGCAAGTGGTGTCCTTTATTTTTGGTCCTCCATGAAAACCTGTCTGGCAATGGGGAAATATTACCTGATTTGGAAATGGGTAAGGATTGGCAACAAGAGCAATCTAGCCATAGAAAATCCATCTCAACAAGTTCTGTCTGACCTCTGTGATCATGGAAAAGTGGACATTAAAATGATAAAAATTATTTTAATATAAATTATAATCACCAGTTGAAAATAGCACTCATTAAAGCAACCGGCCCCAACCTTTGTTGCACTATGGAATGCTTCATGCAAAACATGTGGTGGTATCAAAAAGTTCCTGGACTATTTCCATAGCGTGCCAACAAATGGCAGAACACAGTTGCACGTGCAATGAGAGCTAGCAGTGACCTTTATGAGGCAGTGTGCCCAAGTGACATCACTTGAATGTGATGTGCTTACTTCAAGTTGTGAAATTTGTGTTTTTGTGATTGCATATATGTTGTAGTCTGCAATTTTGTCATGGACAGGAACGAGGAGCCAACCTGAAATTTTGTTTTAAACTTAGGAAGTCTGCTACAGAGACATTGAGCATGCTTCAGCAAGCCTTGTGGCGACAAGGCAATAGGTCGTAAACTATGTTTCAAGTGGCATGGTATGGGTGCTTCTAAAGCGGAAGAATGTCCCCTGGAAATATGGTATTGTGCATCGAGAGTTCTGCTGTGATGTTTTGAAGTGTTTAAGGGAGGGCATTTGGTGGAAGTAACTGGATCTGTGGAGCATGAAGAATTGGATTCTTCACAGAGTTCTCGTCACTCATGAGTTTCTCACCAAAAAACATGGTATCGCTCCTGCATCCTTCCTATTCACCAGATTTGGCACCTGCGGACTTCGATCTCTGAGATGAAAATGCAGCTCAAAGGTCGCTGTTTTAACACTATAGTGAAGACCCATAGTGAATTACAGAAGGTCCTTGACTTCCAGGTCGGATTCCGGAAGTGGCAGGACTGCTGGGCCCTGTGTATTGCTATGCAAGGTGACTATTTCGAAGGAGATGACATTAAAACTAAGGTAAATGTTTTTTTTTTTATTTAACATAACTAGTCTAGGAACCTTTTGATACGGTCTGATAATGTTGTGCTAGAGATGATATACGACCCATTGACCTTTGGGTTTCCACGTTCCTTATCAAGCCCCAGCTTCACATGTAACCCACTTCCAAAATATTGTGAATGGTGATGTTGCGTTAATCAGCTATATTACCATGTATTCTGGAATCGAGGTCTTTTATCTATTTTTAACTGAGGTAAAATAAACCTAAGAGCGTAGTATTTAGCCCCCTCCCCCACTTCCCTTTAAAAGATAATTTCTGCATGTACAAATGGTTCTAGATTTAAATGTAGTTGATGTACCATTTCTTTGGTGTAAATATTTCAATAATTATAGTTTTATTTTTAGTTATATTTTCCCTGTTTCAATAATAGGATTGTGGCCATGCTAGAGCACTGCCTTGAATTTTGTCCAGCAAGTTGACCCAAATTCTTATTTACATCCGGTACTTTGTTGGTCTTTTTCTGTATACCAAATTCACTCACAGGGCATTAGTTGGTATAAGACTTTAGTATAAGATACTTGCACAAAGGTTCTCCGTAGTGGGACTGAACCTGAAGCCAAATGATTGTAAGGTGAAATTCTTAACCACACAGCCACTGTCTCTGTATGTCATAGACAAAAACAATATTTAACATGTTAGTTCTTCATTTATTTGAAATTAGGCAGTTGACACTTTGGTTTTGAATGACAGAAAAATGCATATTGTGTGAGTGGGTTATTTCTTTTGTAAAGAATTATACAACTGTAAAATTAACCTTTTTGAAGCATTTTGTTTACAAATATTTACCAGCTAATATTGCATCTGTGTATTTATATCATAATGTGGATGGTAGTGTGTGTTGGGGGAGAGCATTGTTTACTCACCAGAATGGGGGAGGAGAAGATGGAATGTCAATGAGGTTCAATAGAGGAAGTTGGGTATTTAGAAGCGGTTGTGAGTTTTCTTGGAAATAAAATATTTCAACCAGGCACATCATAATCATCATTTAACAACTACTTCATGTTTACACGTGTGAGATAGTTTGAGGCAGATTTTCTGTTGGCAATCCTCACCTATTTCCACCTATTTTCCCATAGCTAGACATTTTGCATGGGACTGGAAATGAAGAATCTAGCTTGCATGGTGATGCTGCTCATTTACAACCATCACTTCTAGACAAGGGTACACGCAAATATGCGCATGCACGCACACGACAGGCTTCTTTGTAGTTCCATCTACCAAATTTACTCACAAGGTCTTGGTAAGCCCGAGACTGAAGACATTTGCTCAAGGTGCCACATAGTGGGTTTGAACCCAAGACCACATGGTTGGGAAGCAAACATTTGTCACATAGCCATGCACAATGCTTATATTTTAAATGCATTTTCCAAAAAAAAAAGTCTTTGAAATTATGGTTAGACATGTTAACTTATGGCTGAAACATGTTGAGCGGAGACAGGACTGATGAAAACCACGGTTCAATATAATTTCCTTGTTTAACCCATTAACATTTAAACCAACCATACTGGCCCAAATATTCTACTTGTGTTCAAACCAACCTGATCGACCTCTCATAGCCTCTACCCTACCACGTCATTCTAAAAACAATCACATCAGTATCTCAACACTAACAGATAAGGCATAGTAAATTTGAAACAATGCAAATAAACATTACATTTGACAGGATAATCTGATTACTAAAGGGTTATGACCTTGTTTTACTGTAATTTCTGCAAAAATTTAGCATGTGGGGCACAAGACAAGGCAGATGCTATAGTTTAATGTTATAATAAGCCACAGTTCCCAAATTAACTTCTCTTTGATTAACATGCTTTTCAAACAAAAGGTATTTTTAACTCTTTAGCATTCAGGTTACTGTCAAATGTAATGCTTATTTATTCACATTACATTGTTTTAGAACTCATCCTGGCATTACCTCGTAGTTTTGAGATTTCAGTGCTATGAGTTTATTTTTAAAATGACTTTGTAGGGTTAAGGCCAAATCTGGTTGGTCTGACCATAAAACAGGTAAACTGTTTGGACTCGATATGGCTAAAGGGTTAACCCATTTGTTTTTGTTTATTTTTAGTATGACATTGTAAGGTTGGTGTAAGATGCTGGATGTACTCAATTTGAACATAAAACAGGTAGAATATCTGGGCTGGATATGGTCTGTTTAAATGCCAAAGAGTTAAACCTGTTCATGTTTGTAAACCACTATTCAGTGAAGAGGGATAGCTTTGTTGCAAAAAGGTCAAGAACTGCTGATCTGTCCTTAAATGAAAGTAACTATATCTGACATCTCTAGTGATTAACTTAATATCGGTCTCTGAATATTCTTAATGAATTGTCTCTTGAAGCTGCTAGTCACATGTTATAGCTACTTTAACACTTTCAAGGTGAAAATCTTTATGTAGCTGCTTGAAATAGTAGCGGAATATCTCTTGTTAGGGAATCTCATCTTTTGTTTTCCTCTTTTGGTCTTCCATGGAAAACATCTGTCCATGGAGAAATATTATGTTACATGGAAACAGGTGAGGGTTGGTGAAGGAAACGGCATCTGGCTTTTTTAAAAATCTGCCTCAACAAATTTCTCCTAACCCATGCAAGCATGGAAAATTGGATGTTTAACCCTTTAGCATTCAGATGACTCTATCAAATGTAATGCTTGTTTGTTCAGATTATTTTGAATTAATTGTACATTATCCTGTAGCTCTGGAATTTTAATGGTGTGATTATTTATTTTTTAGGCTGACATTGTAGGGTAGGTGTAAGAGACCAGAACTGGCTAGTTTAAACATAAAACCAGTAGAATATTTGGGTCAAATATGACCGGCTTGAATGCTAAATGGTTAAATGAACAATTCACTTGGCAAGATTCTCTGTAGACTCGAGCTATAAGTCAACCTCATCGCTATGGAAAATAACATTTCCCCAAGATGCCTCTCTCTGGGATTGAACTTTGGAGATTGTGGTTGTAAATCGGCCTCTTAAACTAGTGATTCCCAACCTGGGGTCCACAGACTCCTGGTGGCCTGTAAAAGTTGTACTGGGGGTCTGTGAACTCAATTCAAAATCTCATATATGTATACACACGCAAGCATACTAAAAGGGGTTTGTGGGAAAACTCATGAATAAAAGGGCTGGGAATTACTGTAAAGGTTGGGAACCACTGTCTTAAACCATTCAGCCATACTATTGGACTTCTTTTTTTTTTTCTTGTGGCTGAACTTAATTTGTATTTTTCTTGCTGGGTGGAGGTGCTTATCTCCCCTGTTTGAAAACATCAGGACACAGAACGCTTGTGTCACATAGCCAACTGGAAATGGTGTTGCCTGGGGCTAAATAGCAGTATCATTCTTCCCTTTCCTGGAACTGCCACATTAAGTTGGCAACAAATCATCACTTTATTATTTTTGGTTAATCTTCCCAAGATTTGTTTTTTTCATTTGAATGGTTTACTGGATGTTAAAAGTTAAGAATGAGGAATTTGTATATATCTGCACTCCAGAAATATTGAACTAATCAGCCCCAGTAGTTTGTTTTTAAGTTTTTTACATTATTCTATCAGTCTCTATTACCAGACATGTAAACAAATCGACCCCAGTTGTCAAATGGTGGTGGTGGTAGTGAGCAAAAGCATACATATATATGATGGAATTCTACACATTTCCAATTACCAAATTCACTCCCCAAGACATTGGGTGGTCTGAAACTTTTGTAGAAGACACTTGTCCAAGGTGCTGTGCAGTGGATTGAACTGGGAACTACATGGTTGCAAAGTGAGCTTCTTAACCACACAACAGTGGAGGCGCAATGGCCCAGTGGTTAGGGCAGCGGACTCGCTGTCATAGGATCGCAGTTTCGATTCCCAGACCGGGCGTTGTGAGTGTTTATTGAGCAAAAACACCTAAAGTTCTACGAGGCTCTGGCAGGGGATGGTGGCGAATCCTGCTGTACTCTTCCACCACAACTTTCTCTCACTCTTGTTGTGCCTGTAATTCAAAGGGTCAGCCTTGTCACACTGTGTCACGCTGAATATCCCTGAGAACTATGTTAAGGGTACACGTGTCTGTGGAGTGCTCAGCCACTTGCACGTTAATTTCATGAGCAGGCTGTTCCGTTGATTGGATCGACAGGAACCCTCATTGTCGTAAGCGACGGAGTTCCAACAACAACAACAAATCACACAACTATATGTATGCCTATTGAAATTCATCCCAATTTATTTTTGTAATTGTTGTATTGGTGGTTCTCTTGTTTGAAAAATGTATTTTAACACCATCATGGCTCTTTGATTTTGTTTTACAGTCATGGGGGCTCTGGATTTGATCTCACTATGCAGAAGTTTGTCAGACAGATTATACCTTTTTCGGGGTGACAAACTTGTTACATTTCCCAGTTTAACACCAGCTTGGCCTTTGTGGGGTACCTTTAGTGGAATGAACTCTTTTGCAAGCATTCAGACCAGGGCTGACCATATCATGAGCACTCACCTTTCTTAAACCAATCTCAAAATGCACTGCAAAAGTTAAATTTGTTGAGTGCACAGGACTTCAAAACCCCTTTGCACTTTCTCTAGCTCATTGGTATACTGGCATTGAAAGGAGCTAGCTTTCATTGAAATCTGGGTTTTCAATGAAAACCAAGATACTTGAGCACTTAAGGAATTCTCAAGCTTGTCACTTTTTTTTGTGGGGTGTGGGACAGTGTTTATGATTTGCATTGTGAAATTTACATATGATGGATAGGGGTTATTTTGTTACTGATAAAGATTTTGGTTTTGTCCTGGCTGATGCACATGGATATTTTTTTAAAGGCTATTAACCATGGATTGAAATCAGATACAAGAAATAACTCAAGTGGAAATAGCTTAGTCAGAAATGAAACCAGTCTCACATGTTTTACCACCAGTTATTAACCTTGAGTAATTTCTGAATAAATAAATCTTTAGTCAAAGTTTATCCAATTTGTGAGTGAGTGCTGAACTGTAGGGTATTTCTGGGAGATTTGGTTGCTGTTTCTAGTGTATCAAACAATCGTAGAGGTTGTTGTTTTCCCAGAGCGATCACCATGGAGTCTATAAACATGTTAGTTGTATGTCTGTAGTGTGGCTGAATAATTTTCACAATTACAAGGTCTCTGGTTCTGTCCCATTGCATTGTATTTTGGGGCAAGTGCCTTTTATTGTCCTGTGTTGTCCCAAACCTTGCAAGTCAAATCTGGAAGATGGAATCAGCGAGGAAGCTTCTCAGACCGATTATATCTGTTACTCAAAGGTCCGGCTTTGTCACAGATATACTGATTCAACTTGAGGTTTGCATTATGAGCACATTTGTTTGTGGAATGCTTGGCTGCTTATGTGCCAATTCAATGAGTAATCCTGTTGATTAAACAACCAGTTATTCATTGGTGAAACCAGATGTTTCAAGTGGTTCAAATTCTGAGATACATCTCGGTGGTTCTCAACCTGTGGTCCACAAATTCAAAATTTTATATATATATATATATATATATATGATGTTTAAATGAGTTTTCCTTGGGGTCCTTGGTAGTGAAAAGGTTGGGAACCACTGATACACATGATGGATTCTCTTGTTGTGAACGACAAATGAGTGTTCTGTAAAATAAAGCATTAATCATGTTCTATGGATGCAAATGTCTCTTGAGGTCTGCTGGTGCCTTGCAAACCTTTTGGCAAAAGGAACAAGTTGCAGGCTCAGTTTGCTTGAGTGCTTGTGGATCATTTGCTATGTGTTTCCTTGAGTGGAAGGCTAGGCCTGCTTTGCTTTGTACCACAGTAAGGTTTCCATTTAGAAGAGTGTTTTACCAGTGTGCTTTCATGCTTGCTTGAAGTTGGTCCCAATGCTGGAGTCGACTTGGCTCAAATCTTTGAACTGAGGAGCAGCAGGACTGGCACCAGGTCCTATATATAGATAGGTTAGTTATAGAATTCATTAGAATCTAGGCACATCAACAGGGTATACCAAAAATGGGGTTCATAGTGAGTTAAAACAACCATGAGGGTATCATGTTGGTGGCATACTGTAGATATGTAAATACCAAATCCAGTTAACTGCAGATCGGATTCAGAGCTGGGGCTAGTTGCAGCATAGATATAAAAAAAACAAAAATGGGGCTTAACCCCCATTTGTATTAGTTTGTATATGTATCACATCATTTAAATGCCACCTTTTCCATGTTTGCATGGGTCGGACAGTCTAACAAACTGGTTTCTACAACTGGATGCCTTTCCTAATGTCAACCACTTTACAGTGTACAGGGAGCTGTTGTTTGCATGGCACCAGCACTGGTGAGGTCACCAAGTACTCGCAAGACAGGACTTACTCAGTTGAGTGGGGTGTAGGACTGAGAGATGTGGAAGTATGATAGTGAGAGAAGTGTCTTGCTGAAGTGAACACATGATTTTTCCCCATCTTGAATACCATCAAAATACAAGGTGAATATGAGAGAGAACAGGGATAGAGGAACAGAAAAAGGTGGGTAGGTTAGGTAAGTGTGCCAGAGTGAAAAGTCTGTGACATGACTAAAGGTGGGTGTGGGTTACTGTTCCTCTTAGGTTGAGACCCTTCTGTATAAGGAAGGGTATCTGATTGTAGAATTGTTTATCCAGATACTATGTATTAATCAAGTGAGCATGATTTGTATACAACACTGAATAACGAGGATGTGTTTAGAGAAGTCAATTTCTTTTGTGATTTGGCTGAAAGGGGTTTTCTTCAGGAGCTAGCTTTCATCGAAATCTGGGTTTTCTGTAACCATTATTGGTACTGGTGCCATGTAAAAAAAAAAGCAGCCAGTGCACTCATTAAAGTGGTTGGTGTTAGGAAGGGCATCCAGTTGCAGACTCCAAGCCAAAACAAACAATGGAGCCTGGTGTGGTCCCTGGCCTTGATGGTTCCTGTCAAGCCATCCAACTCATCCCTGCAGAGAAAACAGACTTTAGATAATGATGGTAATTATGTGCAAATTGATTTGAGAATTGCTCGACTCTTTTACTTGTTTCAGTCATTTGACTGCGGCCATGCTGGAGCACCGCCTTTAGTCGAGCAAATCGATCCCGGGACTTATTCTTTGTAAGCCTAGTACTTATTCTATCGGTCTCTTTTGACGAACTGCTAAGTTACAGGGACATAAACACACCAGCATCAGTTATCAAGCAATGCTAGGGGGACAAACACAGACACACACACACACACACACAGACACACACACACACATATATATACGACGGGCTTCCTTCAGTTTCTGTCTACCAAATCCACTCACAAGGCTTTGGTCGGCCCGAGGCTATAGTAGAAGACACTTGCCCAAGGTGCCATGCAGTGAGACTGAACCCGGAACCATGTGGTTGGTAAGCAAGCTCCTTACCACACAGCCACTCTTGCGCCTATATTCACTTTGACTGAAATTCTTTCTCACAATTTGGAAATTTCTGTTTTCACTGTTAGCCATTGATTATGGCGATGCTGAGCATTACCATCAATAGTCAATTAGTTTAACTTGACATTTAGATCCTTTGCTTGTCCTGTGCATCACATGATGCGCAGGACATATTTGTCTGGCATCCATACGTCATATACACATTCCCAATATTGTTTTCATCCACCAGAGTAACTTTAAGACTTTCTGAAAGGAAAATTATATATTACTCAGAATGTATGGAACCATGGCTACAGATGTTTGAAAATGAGCATGGGCGTTTGACAACCCTATGAAAATGCTTTGCACAGGCAAAAGGTTAATGCCTTTCTGAGGGTGAGAACCTTACAGATAACGTTAGTTCATCCTCAGGGGCAATATCCTGGATATGAAGGAAACTTAGCTAATTCATTCTCCACTTGCTCGGGTTGATTTTAATACATCTACTGCGAACGAACCGCTACCTGCGAGAAATAGCTGTCAAGATACCTCAGCATTTTGTTTCAAAAGATACGTTAAATAATGGATTTCTACACCTGGAAATGAAATGGGGTGGTCACGGCTGGAAGACCTTTTGATTGTGCGTCCGTTTGATCAAGCGCCGCTTGAAAGCAACCATCAATCACCCTCGTCATTTCGCTGCTGGGCAGCATCTACGTTCTGCGTATCTCAGACAGGCCCCGACCTGTCTCTGGGTTGGCTTTTGTCTGAAATAAACAGAGGTGACGCTGAAGGTGGTGTGGGGGTGCATACAGTAAGCTGACAACTAAATCTCATTTGAGGACTGTCTGTTCTTTTGTGGCTGACACTTTGACCCGCTACTCGTCTTATATAAACCTTCTCCTCCCCGTTTAGCTCAACGTGTTTGCCTGCTCTTTCTCTCTCTCCCCCCTTGGTGTTAGTGTGACAGTTCAGTGTCAACAGTATACGCCTTTTTCAGTTCAGGTCATCCCGTTTATTTATTTATTATTATTATTTTTTATTATTCAGTAGACCCTCTATTATCATCGTAGGCTTTTCTGCCATCGTCTTGTTTCCAGGCAGTGTCTATCTACGGCTACACTAGCCAACGTAGCTTTTTTTTCCTCTAATGATCTACTGGAGAGAAAGCTCCAGCGGATCGGGAGGGATGTCATGGGGAGAGATGAAGAATAAAACCACAAATAGCAACAAAGCCAAAGAACATCGGTGGTGGTGGTGTGGAGGTAATACCTGGAATTTCGGCATTTTTATTGACTGGTTTGGATTTGATTGATATTTGCGATCACTCGTTCTTTCATCAGCTCTGTTTATAATTGAAATGCGTGGGTTAGCGACCTGGGGGCGTGGAGGATTGTGTTGGTAGAATTTCAACTCAAACGCTAGAAATTTTTATTTCAAATACTCAATTTCTGAGAACAGTCTGACCTTCTAGTTTCTTCAAATCTGTAATCAACACCGATTTGAAACCTTTCTCACGCGACTTGCAGCCGTGTCTGTGTCCATCGCTATCATTTCAGAGAGAGGTGCGTTTTATTCTTGACACCAGAGTAATACTGACAAAAGAGTAACAGAATTTGATTGATCATTACGATTGATCTCGACTTAAATAGGAAAGAAACCATTCTTTTAAGCACAACCATGAAAATTTGGGTGAGAGAGCCAGTCGATTACAGGGACGCCAGTGCTCAACTGATATTTAGTTTATCAACCCCGAGAGGATGAAAGGTAAAGTTGACCGGTGGAATTTGAACTCGGAACATAAAGCAGGAAGAAATTCCGTGAGAAAAGAAATAATGTAAAGCCAGTGTTGTCCTCTATAGAATTCGAACTCGCATTGTAATCACTTGAATCATTTTCGTTTTTTTTTTGTTTTTTTTTCAAATCCCGTTGGCATTCATAAATTCATTCAATCAGCTATAGGTGTCCATCTATCCATCCGGTCAACCTTCTTTCCTTCTTAAAACTGAGCATGTTTAAATGAAAGATCGATAAATGTTATTGCTAGAAAAAAAAAATAAAGATAAACATATGTAGATTGATCTGTGGGGAATGCCTCTGTCGACGTCTGCTTTAGAATAACATTGCATAATGTTACAAATATAGATTACATGATAGGTGAGTGTTTAGAAGAAAAAAAAATTTGTTTTCTGGTGACAGTCGGCATTTAAAATTAAGATGTTTTCAAAAATTCGATGTCTCGTCTAATAAAGTATTGATGTGATAAACTCAGTTTTATCTAGATAAATACACATACGGACAGAGATGCGCGCACTGTCTGTGTATAAACGTATTTTTGTGGTGTTCTGTTTGCAGTCACCGCAGCGCAAAGCCAAGACAGCCGATCAGTGTTGACGAAATTCCTGGTATTTTCCCTGGCTTTGTCTTTGGTTTTGTTGCTGTTTTGTGTGTGTTTTGTCTGTCTGTCTGTCTCTCTCACTCTACCATAACGCCCACTCACTATTTCTCGTTGGTGCTCTCTCTCTCTCATTCCGTTGCCTTTTGTTGTCAGTAGAAAAAGGTGTCTCTATATATGTATAATGTATGTATATGTGCGCGCAAATTTATGCGTTTGTATATGTAGCTAGGTAGATACTAAGAAGAGATTCTCTCGCTCTCTCTTATAAAAAAAACCCTCCGTTTTCGATCTGCTAGAAATAGCAGCCAAATCTCTTAAATTCAAACTGCCAGCATAAAACACGGGCAAATTTCATAATGTAGTCTTTGAAGATGACGTCTGAAAGTTAGATGGGATGGTCACACTGCTGGAAATCTATATAGGTCTATATCTTGTCTCTGTTACGAGACACAGAATATCCCTCTTTTGACGTTTCATTAATCGGCCAATTACGCTGTTCCTTATTCTTTCTTCCGGCCTCTCCTACACACTCGACCTTCACTTTTCTCCATCTCAACAATAATTATTTTCGTGTCGCTGTTTCCATCCATCCATCCCTCCCTCGTTTATTTATCGTTGTCATAGTTTATGGTTTCTTCTCCGCCATTCTGTGTTTGGGTTTCATTACTTTACCCCATCCCCTTTTTATGTTATCCCTATTTCTTCTAATTTCCGACTGCCTCATGATTTAATAATTCTTTCAATTTTTTTTCCCTGTAATTTTACCCTTTTAAAACCCTACATATATTTCTATTATTTCTCTCATTTTCTGTCTAAATTCTCCCAATCTCCTATCGTCTCTGTCTCCCTCTCCCTCTTTCTTTGCTTACTCTGACGGTTTTTAATTCCTTTTAATTTCCCCTCCCCTTTCTCTCCATCCTTTTCTGTTTACTGTTTCTTTTGCTCCTTTTCAGTTCAGTCTATCGCTTTCACCCTTTTTTCTCTTTGTCTCTTTCATCCTTATCGCTTTCACCCTTTCTGTCTCTCCCTCCCTCCCTCCCTGATTTAACCATTCTCTCTTCGTGAACTCGCCGTTATCTCCTCCTCTGCGTCTCTTACCTCCCCTCTTTGTTTCCCCCTCCCCCTTAAAACCTCCAACGTTGCCATCGCGCTCACACTCACACTCACTGCTGCTGTGCTTGCTTGTACTGTGGTAAACTACTACTTCCGCCGTCTCCACCACCACCATTGTCAACCTGCTTTCTGTGTTGTGAGTTGTAGTGTTAGTACTATCGAGTGTGGTGGTGGTAGTGTCTGTCCCGCAGTAAACACAAAACAACACACAGACCCTCGTCTCTCTCTCTCTGTTAATTTCTGTTTTGTACTTCAATTTATTTCTTCAATGTAAAGCTCGGTTTGAGCAAAAAGCTCTAAGGTAAGTCATTAAATGGAATCATCTATAATGGCAGTGTTATATATTCTTTCTATATATTCGGGAAACAATAAATGCACCACATGTCTTTGTGTCTGGTTGTATGTATATTTCTATAAATAATTGCGTGATTATATATGTATATCTAGGGGTTTCTCTTTCTCTCCCCCACTTTCTAGAGATGTGTGTGTGTGTGTCTGTATATCCATGAAGTTGTATATGTAAATTATATACTGTTACAAACACGAGCCAACATGTATTCACTACATGGTGGTTCGACCTACTAGAAATGGCAGTTAAGTCCTTGCTCTGTTCTTAAAGAAAGCACACATTGAACAGTAATGCTGTCCTGGAAACTGAACTCCTTAGAGGGAATGGTATAGCTGGGTAGAAAAAGAGTAGCTACAGTTGAAACTGATAAATATTACACAATCGAAGGCCGGCCTTGCAACACAAACGTATATTTACCATTTTATGTAACCCCACCACCACTTAGGAACATTTTACAAGCCTTATTTGAAATTATATTTTGCGTGCTTCTGGTGTTCTTCAATGTTTGGGGTGGTTACAAATCAACTATTATAGCCTTCACTTCTCTCTGTGTCTCACAATTAAAAACAATGAAACCAAAAAATAACAGGTGTTTGTGTACATGTTTTAAAGCTCTATTGGATGTCTGTTGTTCGTGGTTAATTTGTTGCTGTTAGTTAGTAGCTGGTGAACCCTGATCGAGTTCACACCTCTGATCAAAAGGTATTCCAGCCATGCCCAACAGATCTGTCTCTCTCTCTCTCCTTAGTGAGTGAGCAGTGTTATATGGAGATTTTGACTGCTATTCTTAGACCTTGCGACCACGTAGGTTGTTGGTTCCTAACATTCATTTGTCTCTCCGTGAGTGTAAACTAGTTTTGAATAATTGTTAATGTGTTCGTGAGAATTTTCCCGTTTCAAACCGTTTCGCGTGTGTTCGGTTGGTACATAAATTAAGAGGTAAATTTGGTCTTAGATTTGGTCTAAAACGATGGATTCAAATAGTGTTTGGTAGTTTGAATACGAAATGTTGCTTTTATGTGTATTGTCAGTTGGTAAGGAATTATGACAACCCCTCCTCTCTCTCTTTTTTTTCTTCTGTCGCTGTGTTTTCTAAAATACACACGACTGCATGAATTTGTTTTTCTTTTACTTGAGCTGTCCAGTGTGTTCTCAACAGTATACGCATACGTGCGCGCATGTATATATGTACATACACACACATACGCGCGCACGCACGCATATATATACACATTCACGCACAGTCGCACTCACTCGCATTCATTCACTCACTCACTCTCACTCACTCATTCACTTACTCGCATTCACTCACTCTCGCACATTCACATTCATGCACACACGTTCTCTCTCGCACACACACACACACATTCACCCTCTCTCACGCACACACACACACACACACACACTCACCCTCTCTCACTCGCACACATTCACTCATGTGCTCACACACACACACACTTTACAATACATACCTTCACTTCGCTCGATGTACTAAGTTCTCTGTATCAAAGTTTGCAAGATGTAAAATATATTGTATATATTTTGTTTCTAACAATTACTATACGCGTATTTGTGTGTATAAGTGTATATAATGTGTGTGGTGTTGAGTACGTGTATATAATATGTATGTGTATATATGTGCTGTCGTGTACAATGTGTATATGGACAGCTGGTAGAAACCGTTAGCTCTGACTGAATGTAAACGTGGACACGGTTAAGATAAAAATAAAGCTCTCACCGCTGTTTATATATTATTTCTTTGTCCTACATCTTTTCCCATGTCTTTGTAGATATACTTTCTTCCAGTGTATAGAACCATACGTCCCTTACATAATTTTAACTGAGCTTTGTTGGCAGACTGTTAGGACAAAACTTTTTGCATTGACCAGGAATATAATCTAACACTCACAATGTGTGCGTATATAGACGGTGTGTATATATTCCCACTCATACACTATATATTGTGTATCTTTATTTTTTACATTACTGTGTACATGTGTGTGTGTACACTATCACGGACACTGTAAATACACTTCATAGACATCACACTCACACTCAGTGTAAATACATACTCATAGACAATGTATATTACACACACACACTATATATATATGTGTGTGTGTATATATATATATATATATATATATATATATATATATATATATATATATATATATATATATATATGCATACATACATGCACTAACTTATATCTGGAAGGATACAATACCTTAAGTGTTTTTGGTGATACAAATTATAACTGGAGTAATGATACAAAAAATATAATAGTTTTGGAAAGAAAAAAAAGTTTTTTGTGAACGAAATTAACCAGTTGGACATTATTTGTGGAAATCTTAAAACAAAAAACAAAGTACTGGAGCTAGCTTCTGTTGAAAGTGAACTTCCACCAGCGCCCGCTCGCTCTCTCTGTTTTTTTTAAAAATTATTTTAAGGTTTAATTAGTATTTAATAGACTCGAGGCATGTTTGGTTACTGATAATTATTTGGTCGTTTACATCCCTCTCATTTTCCCATTAGTGTGATCATACGTATATATGTGTGTGTGTGTGTTTGTGGGTATTTATAATTCTATATTTATTAGAAGGTATTGAAGCTACTGATGATGATAAAGGTAGAATACACTCAATATTTTCTGTTTACAACGAACGCCATTTCTTCAACCATTCTTTTCTCTTTGTCTCCCCCCCCCACACACACACACTTCGTGTATCTCTCTCTTTGTTTTTCCCTTTCTTTCTTTGATGACATTCTCTGTCTCCCCCCACCTCTCTTTTACTCTGTCTCTGTCTCTCCTGCCATTTTATGCTAAGTTTCGCATCTGTAAACGGGATATTGAAATCTTGCGAACATTTCAAGACTGTTTATTTTGTTTTTCGTATATTAAAATCTATGTATATATATAAGCACGCACTCTCGAAGACTAAACAAAAGTGTCTGTGTGAGGATCTTTATATAAACACGCGCACCTCAATTTTTTTTTGTGTATATATAATATATATATATAAAACTGAATTTGTATTTATTTGAATATACGGCGAAGGGCTGCCTAAATATACAGTGTAGCAACTGTGTATATATATTTAAATATACAGTATAACTGTGCGTGTATAAATATTTAAATAACAGCTGAATGTGTGTGTGTATATACAGTATAACAGCTGAACGTGTGTATGTATATATGTAATGTCTGTGACTGGCGGAATGATTTGATGTAATGTGTGTAGGCTTCTGCCATCTTTATCATTTGCCATGCAACGAGCCGAAGTTATCTCATTAACTGGTTCAAATCCAGTTGTGTGACCCATTATTAAAAGAAAAGCAAAAAACAAAAAATATATATGAGAAGCGTTTGACAACACCCCCCACGTCATCACAACTACCCACCACCCCTGTTGATTGATGGAGTGAAGAGTCCCAGTTGTAAGAAGTTACCAAGACACCGTTGACTACAAACAAGTAACAAGTGCCTATTAATAACTCATCCATTATTAGCATTGTTGTTTTATCGAAAACTCGGTGTTTGAATTCGTCTATCATATTACTAGCAATGACTTCTGTGAATTCTCTCTTTAAGTGTTGGTTGGTCTTGATGTTGTAGGAGAAAAAAAAAAAATTGGCATGTGTTTAGCCCCAGGTATTCCCTGAAGGAGCAGACGTATGATCAAAAACGTTCTCAGTTCAGCAGTGACGTAGCTTTTGTTTTTTAATTTTTATTCATACAGTAATTCAGTCATAGGGCTATATTATCAATTTTTTTTTTTTTTTACCATTTCCTGTAAAACGAGAGTATGATTTGGGTGCTGTTTTTACCAAGTCAATCCGAGTATCAACTGCATTGGTATTGGGGAACCTGTGAAAGCCATGAACACTTGTTTTAGACCAAACTAGTGTTTGAAAAGTCGAGCAACTGTGTAGAAGCAACACTTTTGTTCAATTTGTGGGTGTTTGTCTTAGTCGGGAACCAGGTTTTTGGGAATTTATATCGTAGCCTGTGGTGTATTTCTCTTTCTTAAGATATTCAGAGAAGGAGGGACAGGACCTCTCATCAAATGGGTGATGTTGATATTTTAATTTGAACACCAGTGGGGAAATGCGGGAGGACAAAGGGGAATGAAGAACTTGACAGTGTTCATTGCAGGTTTTTGGGAGACGAATTGCTGTGAAGGCAACTGAGGTAGGAAGAGGTCTTGCAGATATCTAGTTCTGAGAAGCTGAGGCCATTTCTGAGGAGAAATTACATCTGGAGGCAATGTTCTTTTCAAGCTTTATGCATGTAAGCACAAAAGGTTGCTTTGTATGTACCTAAATGGGGCACATAATTTTTATCACAAGAAAAAAATATTGTACATGATTTGTACTGCTACCATTAAAAAAATGGAGGGAACAGTTTTTGAGCTTGTGATTATAGTGTTGGTAAGTGCGAGGGGGTGCTGAAAATTTCCTGGTTTTAAGGGTATCATGAAAGGCCTGGTTGGAGGCCTTCAGAGTTCTTTTAGAGGGCTTAGAAAAATTGAACCACTGCAATAAGTGTGTGATTCTGAGAGGGGAATATATTGAATAAAATTATAAATAACTGATCCCCCTATATTTTCTTTTACCCAAAGTCAGGAAATTTTCAGTACCCTCTTGTATAGCTTAAGCGGTTATGACTTGGTGTGGTTAGGCCAGCGTTTCTCATAGGGATGGGTCTTTGAGGATTAGAAAAGGGGGCAGGTGAATTACTGTTCTAATACAACAGTTTCCATGATTTTATTTATTTTGAAACCTGTCAATCACAATGCTGAAGAAAGTTTTGTGGATTTAACATCTATTCCGTCTTAGAGTGAAGAAGATATAAAAAAAAAGTCTAATTTTTTGGTGGAGCTGGTAGCTGTTGGCCTGAGAACTATTTGTCTAGGTGGTGTGTGTGTGTGTGTGTGGCAGTCTTATAGAAGTGTGGAGTAATTAGTGATGTGAGCTGATGTTGAGTAGGTGTTGGAAATGTTTCTTGGCAATTAAGAATGCTAATTTATTTTGAAAATTTCATTATCAGTGGTTGTCATCCTGTATTCCCTTCACCTTCAGAAATTGTTCCCGGGACCACATTGATCTCTTTGTTCTTTTCTAAGATAGCTAGCTTGTGATTTGAGGGAGATCTGGCCTTTTTTTTTTTTTTTTAACAAGTCTAGCAACCAAGTTTGGCTTTACGGTTTTGGTGATTACTATCTTGTTTTCTCATCACCCCAGCTTGGCATGGATTGGACAGGTTTAATTCATATTGTGCATTCTGTGAACTAGTCATTTGGCTGTAGTTTTCTAATGGGCCAATCACTGGTCTGTAACTGGTGTGGGATAAAAAAAAAAAAAAGGTAGGTGTTTTATTTGAATGCACCAGTTTGTCTTTTCTCAGATATCCCTTTGCATGTGTGTGTATAAATTATATAAATCATTAAACATTCATTGTCCATAGGTTGGATGTGTGTGTGTGTATGAATTGTATGTATGGCAGATATGCTAATTTGTAGCTATTGCAGGAATTGTCGTGTGGCTGAAGTTTGCTTTGCAACTTAGATAGTTTTAAGTTCAGTCCCACTGTGGCAACATGGACTAGTGTCTTCTGTAGTTAGTTTCAGTCAGATGAAAGCCATGTCTGAATTTGTAAATGGAAACTGAAATGAGTGCCATATTTAGATGTTTGTGTGTGTGTCTGTCAATCTATGTAAATATGTGTGCATGTTCGCATGTTAATGTCTCCCTGTCTTGACTGATAGTTGTAAACGAGTGCTGTCATCATACATGCAATGTCCTTCATTTCCTTTTGTCTGCGAAAGCGTCTGCCCATGGGGGAAATATTACATGACTTGGAAACGGGTGAGGGTTGGCGACAATAGTATATGGCTGTAGGAAATCTGCCCCAGTGAATTTTGTCTGACCCATGCAAGCATGTAACAGGGGATGTTATAAGGTTATATAAAATAGATGAATCACTGGTTTCATTAAATTCATTTGTTTTGCTCAAATGAATTAGTATGTAACTGGCTGAATATTCCACAGATACATGTACTCTTGATGTAATTTTCAGGTGGAATCAGCATGGCACATGCTATGTTCAAAGCTGTACCTTTCAATTACTGGTATAAACTGCCTGATGGGTGTTCATACAGTTTGTCTATTCAATTTTACTTGCAAGGAATCAGTTGACCTGGGGCTATAGAAAGTGATGTTCCCAAGATATCACAGATTAGACTTGTACTTTGTGGAAAAGTAGATGTTAAAGGATAGTAATAACCTTACTTACCTTAAAAAACAAATTTTTTTTTTTGGCTTTGTGCCCATGTTAGAAAAAAAACTATTATGATTAATGTAATGAGAAGATAGATGTATTAACTGTGACTTATTGGTTAGGCTGTTGCATTACATGATTGTAAGATTGGGGTTTCGGTTCCTGGTCCGAGTGATGCAGTGTGTTCTTGAACAATACACTCCATTTCATGTTGTTCCAGTACACTCACCTGGCAAAAACAAGTAATCCTATGATGGACTAGTATCCCATCCAGGAGTGGTAGGGAATAAATACACCGTGAAATCTGAGAAACTGACCTTATGAGCCTGTGGCTCAGGAAGGACCTTTGATCCTTGGATTAATAATAATAATCTTATCAAAATTATTAGAACTTTTCATAAGGTGTGTACTGTTACTTTTGATTTCTTATGGGTTCTGATGTTTGAGGGTACTGCTTATATCCTCATTTTAATACCCACTTTTCCATACTTCCTTAGGTTGGATGAAGTTTATTGACTGTAGAAAATCTGTTTCCAAGCGAGCAAATATTTTCTTTATAGCTTGATATGTTTTTGCAGAATGTTGGACAAGAATGGCATTAACTTAACAACAATCTCATATCAAGACAAGGAGTCACACATACAAACATGATCGGCTGCTTTCAGTTACCATCTACCGCATCAACTCGTGAGTCTTTGATCAGCCTGGGGCTATAGCTATATGCCCATGGTGCTGTGCAGTGGGACTGAACTCAAAACAATGCGGTTGGGAAGCAAACTTGTTATAGTAGTCTATGTATTGTTTTCAAATTTTGGTACATGGCCAGCAATTTTTGGGAAGTGGGTAAATTGATTTACACCAAACTCCAGTGTTCAACTGCTACTTATTTTGACCCCAAAATGATGAAAGGCAATGTAGTCCTGGGTGGATTTTGAACTCGGAATGTAATGGATGAAATGCTGCCAAGCATTTTATCCAGCACTCAACCAGTTCTGCCAGCTTCCTGCTTTATGGTCGTCTATATATTCATATGGTTTGCATGACTGGGGTGAGTTGATTTTGTGTTTTTAACTCTGGTGAAATGTTTACAACAGGGTTTCCCTACTGGGGTCCACATAAGCTTTAAGGGGGTCAATGAGTAAGAAACTGTAATTTGTGGGTCCATATAGAAATTTTGTTTACTCGAAGAGGTACCTGTATTTATTGAAATTTTCTAGATTTGTATTTGGAATTTATTTTATGACTATAAAGATTGTTTCATTGTTAGTTTTTACTAACCTACAAACAAACATTTTATTTCAAATATTTACATGTGCATATATGGGGTCCACAGATAAGATAGCTCTCATGGGGTCCATAAACAAAATAAGGTTGGGAACCCCTGGTTTACAGTGTCATTACCCTGTTTCAATCAGTTTAATCTTGGGTGTCTTATTCTTGGATGTGTCAACAGTATCCGACTAGATTTGAAACGCAAACCAGTGAAGGACAATAATGCTCTCATCTAATGGGACCTACTGTGTATTGTATAGTTGTCTTGAAGTGTCATGGATGAGTGGCTAGCATATTGTATTACCTACTCATGGGGCATGAATTGAAATCTGAGCACCTGATTATGAGAGGGCAGGGTACTATCTACAATCCTTCACTTTTTATCTGGCTGTTAAAAATAGGCAACAGGTTTTCTGAGATACTTGATATACTGCAGTTTTATTCAATGAATAGACAAGTGTGGTATGTAGTAAGAAGTTTGCTTCTTGATCACACAGTTCTAGGTTCAGTTTCATATAGGTATGGAAAAGTGGATGTTAAAACGGTTATGATGAATGAGTTATATCTTTTATGTCATGCCATAAAACTAGAACTGAGCATCCTCTCTCAAAGGTCTCTTAGGGCTAAAGAAGAGACAGCTCCTGTCCTCTGCATTTTTTCCTGTATGTGCATAGGATGGAATTAGTGTTGTTTAACCATGGAATGTATCTGGTTGAGTATACTATGATCTTGCCACTCTCTCCATCAACATTGTGTAACTTCAGTAAGTCTGATAGATTTTGTTTGAGCAGATGGAGAACAAGAAGGGGCAGTCGATTGTTTGTACTTTGAGGGACATAGAGGCTAAATATCTGTCATACAGTGATTAGATGTATATGTGCAAAAGGTCAGTCAAAATCTTGTCGGATTGAAGACCCTTGCAGTAATAGTGGCTAAAACAGAAAAGACCTTTTTTTTTTTTTTTTTTTTTTTTTTTTTTTTTTTTTTGCAGTTTAATGTAGGTAACTGACAGCACAGCTTGATATTAAGTTAAATCAGTATATGTACTTAAAACAACAGATCAAAATGATCAAAACAATGTGTAAATATGACATTTATGGGCACATTTTTATATTGATGTTAGTATTACATATGTTGGCAGTGTTCCTGTAAGACAGTACTGCAGGGGGATGCATTGGTCAGCCAGTCCTGAAATGTATTTCACAAGAAATGCATTAAATTTTATATTCAGTTTGAATATGGTTTGAGGAATTATCTAATGTAAGAGAGGATAAAATGCTAACTCCCTTCCTTCTAGCATTCATCTTTTCTCTAATGAAGTCATTAGAGGACTTCTTTGGCTTAGAAAATTTATAAGATGGTTGAAAGTTAACTCTTGAGCATATATACTAGCTATATTTGGTCCAAATATTCTATCGGTTTTGTGTTTAAACTGGCCTGGTGTGGCCTCTCACACCTACCTTATGTCATTCCAAAAATACTCATCAAAACCTTGAAGATAATGCCACAGGATAATGCGAGATTAATGGAATGCAATGAATAAGCTTTACAGTGTAATCTGTATGCTAAAGGGTTAAATTAGAAATAATTGTGGTGGGAAGAGAAAGAAAAAAAATTGCTTATTTAGTTTTCAGGCAAATACAGGAAGAGACAACTTGCAACAGTACTATCATACGTAATATTCTTAGTTGAAATAGTGATGAAAGATGTACTGTGTAAATGTATAATACTGTACATTGGATGCTGTAGGAGAATGTAACTGTTTAAAGAAGAATTGATGCCATCTGCATGCAAAAAAATAACCTTGTTGATTTGATTGACAAATTGAAAGTAGTGTGTGTGTGTGTGTGTTGGCTTCTTGTTTTGACATAACTTGATTGTTGTGAATAAATGTCATTTCCAATATTCTGTGAAAACTTGGTTGACCACAGGGAAATATTACCGTGTTTGAAAACTAGTAAAGGCTGGTGACAAGAAGGGCATCTGGCCATAGTAAATCTGCCCCAAACTCTGACCTATGCAAGCATGGAGAAGTGCACATTAAAATATATATATAAATAAAATATAACCTCAAGTTGACAATAATTGTTAGGTTTCTTATAAAAGGTATGAGGCTTGAGGTAGGCATTGTTAGCATACTAAATCACTAATTTTAGATTTGCTAATTTAAGTAGGTACATTTTTTTTCTTTTTAAATAACACTCTCATCCAAGTCTGTTTTAACTCGTATTTTCCTGTCATCCTTATTGCTGCCCTTCCCACCTAACCGTAAACTAAACGCTAATCCAAAATTATTTAACCTCTGCTTTGCATGCTGGCATGGGTTAGACAGTTTGACTGGAACTGGTAAGCCGGAGAGCTGAAACAGGTTAGTCTGATTTGGCTTGGTTTCTATGGTTTGATACCCTTCCTAACAGCAATCACTCCAAGAGTGTAATGGATGCTTTTTACATACCACCAGCATGACATCGGTAACAGCCATTGGCCAAAAAACATGGCAGTATCTATGTTGTTGTTTGATGTGTTAGAAATACCAGCCAAATCTCTAGATACAACGCTTTCTTTGGAAAAGAGGACATGTTAATGAGGTTTTAGATAAATTTTATCTTGGTTGTAGTCAGGATGTTTTCTAGGATTGATTTTGTCGGCTGCATCAGTGCTAACCTGGGGTTAAACAACTACCTTCAGAAACTCTTTCCCAGCCCGTGCTTCCCTTACAAGGCATGAAGGCCTGGAATGGCTAAAGAACATTGATCTTTTTCTTTTGACTAATTAAACTGTATTGCACAAGCTCAGAACTTTCCTCTTAATCTAATGACATTGTAAAAGGCCAATGTTTTTAACCTGTTGGAACAAGACTAAAATTGTCATGACCTCTAATCCTATTTTCAGCAAATATATTTACTTGAAAGTTATTGATTTGTTTTGGCTAGAAAACGGGGCTGAACTTTCTATAAGAGATCAAATTGATTTCAGTGTACTACAAATACTTATTTTTTACCAATAATGAAAGTTTTATCTCTTAGTAGTGAGGTACTGACATATTTACTGTAATAGCTATAGGAATGGCTGTGTGATTAAGAGGCTTGTTTCTCAGCCATGTGGTTTTGGGTTCACTGCCCACAGCACTGTGGGCAAGTGTTTTCTACTGTAGCCCTTAAACCAGCAAAAGCTTTATGAGTAGATTTGGTAGATGGAAACTGAAAAAAAGCTCATATTTGTGTTTGTGTATGCCCTTGTCTTAGCAATCACAAAATGATTGTAAATAAGCATCTGTCATACAAGTGGTGTGGTTTCCAATCTTCCATGAGAAACATCTGGAAAACAGGTATGGGTTGGTGGCAGGGCATCTGAGTGTATAAATTCTGCCTCAAATAAATTCTGTCTGATCCATGCAAGCATGGAAAAATAGATTTGAATACTTTGGCATTTAAACTGGCCATATCCAGCTGAAATTTCCTACCTGTTTTATGTTCAAACCAGCCAGATCTGGCCTTGCACACATTCCCTACAATGTCATTCTAAAAATGAGCAATCACATCATCAAAATTTCAAAGCTGAGATTTTTGCACAATTAATTCCACACAATGTGAATAAATAAGTATTACATTTGACAAGAGTAAACTGAATGTGAAAGGGTTAAATGAGAAATATCAAGTCTGGTGTTTTGACTTGAACATCTCAATGTTGTTAATATTGTGACTAAATAGTTCTACTTGAAAATTTTAAAACCATTTTGATGGCTTCTCTGTCTGCAACTGGTTTAATGTTTTCAAGAGATTCATTTGACATTTTTGAATATTTTTTTTATTTTTGAGACAGTTTTCACTCAGTTTTATGAAATGATGCATGATTAATAATTCAAAAATGTGAATAGATAAACTTTACAATTGATAGAGTAATCTGAATGCTAAAGGGTTAATGATTGTTGTCTACGTTTGCCTCCTTCCCTTACACACATACACACTTCTCTGCTTTTTTTATATGTATATACCAAATATATATTTACAACTACTAGATCACTAAATTTAAACCCTAACATTTAGACTAGCTATATCTTCCATGAATATTCTACCTGTTTTTTTAATGTTAAAACTGGCCAGATCTGGCATCTTGCGCCTACCCTACAATGTTTTTTTAAAAATAAACAATCACGTCATCGAAATCTTGAAGGTACGAGATAATACATGATTAATTCAAAACAATGTGAATAGACAAACATTGTATTTGATGTAGTAGTCTGATTGCTATCTATATTCCCCCACCTCTCCAACTCACAAAAGGAGCAGAGATGTATGTATATACCATGTCCTAACATTGCACCTTACATACTTTCTTCAATTGCTGGTACTGCATGATTATCTGCCTTCATTAACAGCAAGGGTCATTCCTTTTTTACCCTTCTTCCTATATTACATGAACTGTCAAACCATCAATTGCTATTTCAACCCTTTCGATACCATCCTGCTTGGGACTACCCATGACCTTATGATACAAATATCCTGCTCGAATATTCTGTGTTTTGTGTTCAAACTGGCCAATTCTGGCCCCATACCTATCCTACAATGTCTTTCTAAAAATATGCAATCACATCATTGAAATCTTGAAGTTACAAGATAATACATGATTAATTCAAAGCAATGTGTATGATTGACATGGTTATCTGAATGCTAAACGTTTAAATTATAACATTCCATCAAGACATATGTATGTTCCAAACACCAGCTTAATGAAGGAGTTGTTTTACTAATTTTTTTTTTATCAAAATTAATTGAAACGAAGCAGTATATTTCTTTATAAATTTGATAAAATGTGTTAAACAGAATTACTCTCATCACCTTCATCTTACTAGTTGGACGTGCTTGACTACCAAGACCAGTCACTGGGGGAAGAATTTTCTGTATGGTCACTCAACATGCTAGAAACAGTAATCAAATTCCTTCAAATCATTGCTTACAGTTTTGAAAATTGGGAAGACTCACTAGCCAATATGGTCCAAGATGTCCCTTTATTTCAGTCATTGGACTGTGGCCATGCTGGAGCACCTTGAAGGGCCCTCATAGAATCCACTCTGTACTTAAATCTGATACTTATTCTGTTTCTTTCTGCTAAATCACTGTTACAGTGACATAAATACTCTAACAAGTTGTCAGTTTCTCTCTCACGCACATGCGCGTGCACGACAGGCTTCTTGCGCAGTTTCCAATTACAAATTTACTCACAAGGCAGAAGTTGGCCTGGGGCTATTGTAGAAGATACTTGCTTAAGACGCTGCACAGTGATTAAGTTTGTTACTTAACCATGTAATTGCTTAGTGAACTAAAAACTTCATAGCTGTATCTGCACCAAAATATAGAAATGGATGTGATGATCATGGTTGGAATGGTCTTCCATTATAGACAAGCTTGATCAAGACTGACCTGAAACTGCAGACATTACTATTCTATTTTGTTTGACCCTGTTAAGACTGATTGATGTCAGTACATAATTTCTAGCTTTAACACTAGTGGAGTTGGTACAGAGGAATACTAAATTTGATTTGTGAGTGGATTTGATAGATGGAAACTGAATAAAGACCATTGTGGGCTTGTGTGATGTAGGTATGTGTGCGTTTGTGTATATCCTTGTTCAGACAGCAAGTTCTGGTTGTAAACAAGCTTCATTGTTCGACAAACGGTGTCGTTCATCTCCAGGCTTCTGTGGAAAAACATGTCTAGCCATAGGGAAATATTACCTTACTTGGAAACGGGTAAGGGTTTGGGTGACAGGAAGGGCATCCAGCCATAGAAAAATCTGCCTCAACAAATTCCAGCTGACCCCTGCAAGTATCGAAAAATTTACTGAAATTTTGCTTTAATTTCCTCCTTCCCCTCTTGCCAATACTTTTGTAGAACCTGGAAAGATTAAAGATGAATTTTAACTCTGGCAGGATTTGAACTAGGGATGTAGACATTTTTATTTAAATATACTCTAAATCTCCAGTCCACCACCCACCACCACTCTTTTTTTCTTTTGCATTAACACATGTAACAGATATTTGTGTGATTGGTAAAGTGAAACTGAGCTTAGTACACAAGTTATACCTTATTTTTGTTGAGACCAGCAGGAACTGACTTCAAAATGTGAAGTGCTGAAACTGAAGCTAAAAAAGAAAAATCATTTTAAGATCTGTTAACCAACTGCTGTTGTACTTCAATTATTCCCTTTATTATAAGGCCAAATCTTGTACACCAGTGGTTCTTAAAACCTGGGCAATTGGGCAGCCTTCTCTTATGGGTATTTAGGGGTGGAGGAGTTGTGAATTTTCTGGAAAATAAATTAGGCCAGGTACAATACTTACATTTTAAACATTTCAACAACAAAAAATTTGTAGATTTGTATATGAAGATGACATTGGATTTTCAGTGAGCAAAAATCTGACCAAGCCTTACGTTCAGTAATTTCCATTAAACCATAGCATAAAGGTGATTATTCACATATGTACTCATGTGTATACACATGTATCTTATTTCTTTACTACCCACAAGGGGTTACACAGAGGGGACAAACAAGGACAAACGGATTAAGTCGATTACATCGACCCCAATGCATAACTGGTACTTATTTAATTGACCCCGAAAGGATGAAAGGCAAAGTCGACCTCAGCAGAATTTGAACTCAGAACGTAGCAGCAGACTAAATACCTCTCAGCATTTCGCCCGGCGTGCTGACGTTTCTGTCAGCTTGCCACCTTTGTATACACATGTATATGTGTATACACAAAGATACATGTGTATAAAGATACTTGTTCAATTAGACTTTAATATTATGCAGAGGTTTATTATGTATATTTTCTTAGTTTGTTGAAATTGATTTAAAAAATTTTTTTTTATTTGCAATACATGGAAGGAAGGAAGGAAGCATTTGTAAAATAAGATTCCACAACAGTGGTCACTCATCTCTAGGAAGATGAGGGAGTGAAGTTAATTGAAATGACATCACTATAATGATAATGGCTGGTGTTTGATAAATCTGCTTGGACAAATGAATGACAAAGTTGATTTCCTAACTCCTATTGTCATTTGTCTGGTGCTGCACCATTTTTTTTTTATGTGGTTACCATACTGCTTTGTTTTTTTATTTTTTAAATCATTAAATGAAAAATGTGAGATTTTAATGGTTGTTTCACTGTTTCAGATCCCAGCAGTGGGTATGATGGAAGGACGGAATGCTGAAACTAAGAAGACCGATGAAAATGTCCAGCCTGTTCCTCCAATCCATCAGTATAGCAGGGTAAGTACCATGGAGCTTTCAAAGGACATGTTAGTCTCAACAGAATTAGTCAACTCTAACATTTTTCTTAGTTTCAGTGTTGTATGGATACTAAGTAGGACAATGAGAATAAGATTATACTAGTGGTCAAGGTTGTTTTTTTTTTTTTTAAGCAGCTTTCAAATAACTGGAACTTGTGACCATGTTTGACTGTGACTACCAAACCTTTGGTGTGTAGTGACATTTTAGGTGATTAGTCATTGAAGCAAAACACGCTGATACAAATTGCTTGTCTTCATTGTATGATTGGTAGAAAGAATACCAAAGCAAGGCAGACTGTGGTCTTTTAACTCTGTGTTGTGTTCCTTGTGTAGTGGGAAGAGCTTAAATGTAATCTCTACCAGATCCTTGTTGAAGCAGTAATGAACTCGCATAGACAAAAAAAACAAATTACTAGAAATTAGTAACTGATCACCTTGTAACTTTGTAGTCAAGTTTGTTCGATTCATTGTTAATGATGTCCCCCATAGCTGTTCTTTTACTGTTGTTTTTGATTAAAAAAAAAAAAAAAATTTTTAAATGGATGTTTGTGATGAAACAATCAAGAGATGAACCCAGCACTTCATCTGGTGAACGAGTAAGGCCTAGACTCATTACAGTTGAGGAAATTATTAATATTTATTCTGCAAATGAAGTTTACTCTTATGCAGACAGTGAGTGATTTGCACAGTGGTGAGGAAAGTAGTGATTTGGGTAAACAAATATGGTAGGTCAGAGATAGGCCTACTCTTATTTTTATTTTGATGTAAAACGTTTTTTTTGTTGTTTGTTTGTCTATTAGTCTTGCTGCAACTAGCAAATGTATTATTGCTATTCCAAATTTTCTTGTGGTTCTGTTCATTAGCTGGCCTGCAATCATTATGCTTGTGTGTATGCAACTATTTACGTTTTTGCTCAGGTGCCCAGATGGAGGGTCAAGTCACACACACAGGCCCAGGTCTTGTGGGTGATGTTAAGTTTCTCATAACAATTTCTACTGTAGCATCTGTGATAAATATGGTACCTTGATAGCATTGTCTATGCAAAAGCTAAATCTTGGGCATTGAGTTAACCCATTACCTCCCATAATTCTATTAACTGGAGTTTTTTTTATGAAACTTTGATTTCTAGCATAAAACGGCCTTAGAAACGCACTGGAATGATCAAAATAACATTTTAAATAGAAATAAGCGAGATATTGGGTGAAAAATTAGCAAACCTCATTTGAATATCAGAGAAATATACCTAGTAGATAGAGCAAAAAGGTTAGATATGTGTAAATATCGACAGATAATTACGAAATTTGTAATTTTTAAGTGACCTCATATGAGATCACTGGTAGGTAATGGGTTAAGGGTGCTGGGTGGGCCGGGTTGAGATCTATTGGTAATTGTTTCTATTATCAGTCAGAATTATCAGGAAGAAGGGATCTGATCAAGTAAATGTGTACATGGTGGAAAATGGCATCACATGTAGCAAATGGTACTAAGATATTAATATTGGTGTGCTGACACCTTACTCAATTCAGAACCCCTACCTGTAATTCTTGGTTAATTCCTGGCTGTTCTTACTTTTGAAGTAACCAATCTCTGGGTGGCTAGGGCTCGTGCATGTGTCTAATTTTGTATGTCAATAGTGACATAATGATTTTCTTAAGGAAGAACAGATGTATTGTAATTGGCATGATGTATCACTACAGGGAAGCACTTTCTAGAAGATGAAGATGACTGAATTTCCACATTCTGGTCAGTGGTTGTTAGTACTGACATTCTTTGCTTGGGATTGTCTGCTATTGAAAGACATTGAAACAAATAATTCATGTGCTTTAATTTCCCTGGGATAATGTTGATTTAGCTTTGCTTACAGGGCATATTTGCAAGGTTTATGATCTTTGTAGATGGCAAACTACCTACTTCCAAGTCTCAAAAATGTTTTGCATTCATTTCTTGACTAAATACATTCTCATTTCAGTAGGCTTCAGCTTTTGTGATAAAAATGCTACAGATTCCTATATTACTGCAGCATTCTAGCAAGGTATTATATTTTCAGGTGTCTTAATTTCCATGGATAGTTGGTTTAATTTTGCTTAAAGGGCATATATGTAGGGTTTATGGCCTGTGTGCGAGGCAAACTACTTACTTCCGAGTCTCAAAAGTGTTTTGCTGTCATGTACATAGTGACTTTTGACTAAATACATCCTCATTTCAATAGGCTTCAGCTTTTGTCATAAAAATGCAACAGGTTCCTATGTTATTGCAGTACTCTAGCAAGGTATTATATTTTCAGAAGAACATATTAACATTGTAAGTTCAGTGAAATCATTCTTGGTGTGATGGAAAACAGTTTTGCTTGCATTTGACCCATGCAAAAGATTTGCATGAACACTTGAGATGCTTCCAAAATAGATCTGTATTTGACATGAATGAGTGGTTGCTGCTCCTCATTCAAGAAAGGCTTGGAAGTTCATGAAACTTAGAAATTATTACCGTTGCCAAATGACAGAGAGTGGTGTGTGTGTCCCACCACCACTGGGACACACACACACACACACACACACACACACGGAGAAATCCTTTGGGCTCTGTGTGGTATGTTGTCTTAAGAAGATCGAGGCTTTCAACACTTGGCTGAGATATTGCATTGGTGACAACAACCTTCTCAAATAACTGTATTATATGACTGATATGGAGTGTGTTGATACTTGTTTTTGGTGTCTTGTTAGCAACTAAAACCGTTTTGATGGATATGTAGATGAAAGATATCCCTTGTCACTCGGTTTATAAACTGTTGAAAAATCATGTATTGTGGTAAACCCAATGGTATGTGGTGTAAATTCTGAACTTGCCGCTGTAGGTAAGGAATTAAGAGTTGGTTGGTTGTTAGCCATGGTGGTTATACTTTAACCCTTTTAGCATTCAATGTACTCTGGTCAAATGTAATGCTTATTTATTTACACCGTTCTAAATTTTGCAATATCTAGCAGCTTTGAGACTTTGTAATTGTATATTTTTAGAATATTGTAGGGTAGGTTTGCTAGGCTACATCTGGTTAATTTGAACATAAAACAGGTACAATATTTTGGTTTGGATATGGCTGGCTAAAATGCTAAATGGTTAAAGGCCTAAGACATCATTGCGATTAAATTGTATCAGGCTTGCCAGTATTAATAAGCCATGATTGTTTTATCAATTGAAATTCAGTACATAAGCACAAGCATGGCCATATGGTAAGAAGCTTGCTTCCCAACCACTTTGTTCTGGGTTCAATCCCTGTGTGGTACCTTGGGCAAGTGTCTTCTATATCCTTGGGCTGACTAAAACCTTGTGCGTGGATTTGAAAGAAGCCTGGTGTGTGTCTTTGTGTATGTCCTCCCCATCATTGCTTGACAACAAGTGTTGGTGTGTTTATGTCCCCATAACTTAGTGTTTCGGCAAAGAGACCAGTGGAATAAGTACTAGGTTTCAAAAAAAAAGTCCTGGGGTTGATATGCTTAACTAAAACTCTTCAAGGCAGTGCTTGTAAAAGAATGTATAATTGATAAATTGAAATTCTCTTTACCTGTTCCTGTTAATTAGCTGAGGAAGAAAACTCAGCAAAACAGTATTTACTATACAATGTTAGACAGTAAAGTGTTTCCAAGAACAAAAAAAAAAAAAAAGAAACAATGTGTAGTCAGTTGTGCACAAAATTCTTAACATGGTATGTAATTGTATGAAAGCGATTAAGTTGTAGTGGTCTTGAATCTGTACAGAACAAAAGCATAGACAGGCAAACAACAGTATCAAGTTAGATTGTAACATATTTATACTAATATAACATATAGAGAAAAGCAAATACATGAAGGTGGGGGTGTAGATAAATACATACATATATACACATACATTTGTTTCATTCATTTGACTTCAGCCTGTTGTATATATATATATACACACACAGTTTCAGTCATTGAACTGCAGCTTGCTACATACATATATATATATCACACACACACACAATATGCAAGATCATTCTTTTAACATTTACTTTTCCATGCATGCATGGGGTGGATGGAATTTGTCAAGGCAGATTTTCTACATCCAGATGCCGTTGTTGCCAACCCTCATCTGTTTCTAAGCAAGGTATTATTTCTGCAAGGCTAAGCATCTTTCCATTTAACATTCATTTTCAGTGCTAGCATGGGTTGGACATGTATATAATGGTTTTATTTTTTTTTTAGTTTCCATCTATTAAATCTGCTCATAAGGCTTAGGTGATATATCCTAAAACCAAGGTATCACTGTAAAAAAGTGATGATGGTGCCATGTAAAAGGCACCCAGTACATTCTGTGGAGTGGTTGGTGTTAGGAAGGGCACCAAACCATAACAGACAGTGCAGCTGTGTATGGCCCCTGGCCTTGCCAGTTCCTGTCAAGCCATCCAACCCATGTCAGTATGGAAAATGTACTTTAAATGATGATGATGATATGTATGTTCACTAGTGAGTTGCTTTATGGTTAACTGCCAAAAGTGTAAATCTACAAACATTAAACTTCCAAAAATAACATGCTTTTTTTCCAACAAAGATGGTGTGCTTATAGCTTAATCCCTGTGAAAATGGTAACTTGTTAATTAATGCTCTTTGGTTAGCACAAGTGGTATGTTTATAAGTGCAACGGAAATTGCATGGCAGAATGGTTTAGAAGTTCACTTTGCAATTTCTATGTCTAGGTTCAATCCTCTTGTATGTCATCTTGGAGCAAGTGACTTCTACCACTGCCATGGATCAGCTCAGCTCGAATTTTCTGAGCAGAATTAGACTAAAACTGTGCAGAAGCCTGTTGTATGGATTGTACATGATATTCAAAGATATGGCCTCATTGCACTGATCCTACTTGAGGATTATGTTATAGGAATGCAACTCTGTGGAATACTCAGCCACTTATGCTAATCCAGTGAGCAGGTAATTCAGTTAATCAAACAGTTGAAGCCTTATTGTTGAGGCTAGAGATCCTATTTTCTTCATTCCTATTGTACTAAAAAATTGTAGAGGGTAGAAGGTACATATACAATATTGTAACATGGCTGTAAGACTTTTCAGCAGAAAATTGGGTAAAATTCAATCATTTTTTTTTTTTCCTAATAAATATTGTAATTAGTTTAAGCATATAGGCATGTGCATGGTTGTGTAGTTAAAGAGTTTGTTTTGCAACCACTTGACTTTGGGTTCAGTCTCACGGCACAGTAACTTAGGCAAGTGTCTACTACCATAGCCCTGGGTTGACCAATGTCATGTGAGTAAATTTGGTACACGGAAACTGAAAGCCTGTTGTGCTTGTGTCTGTTTGCCCCTACCCATTGTTTCATTGTGTTGCTCGGCTTTTATACATGCATTCTATCAGCAAAAGAAACCAATATAAGTACCAGACTTAAAAAAGAAAATACTGAAGCCAGTTTGTTCAAAAGACCCTTCAAGACAATTCCCCAGTTTGGTCGCAGTTTTAAGACTGAAACAGTAAAAGATAATAGTTCACTGCTGATGAATAGTAATGAGTCTTGTCATTGTTGAAATATAGATTTGCTAGTTCAGCCTGGACCATGGTATTAGTGGCAGGCAAAGGAATGTATGGTATGAAACTTAGTGTTGTTTGCTGGCAACAGGTTAAAGTTTAAATATTCAAATTTGTTGTCCCTGCTCTGTTTCCATCCCTTGTGCCAAAGACACATTGGATAATTTAGATCTAGATGTACTTTGCCTTTAAAAAAAAAAGGTGAAAATAAAAAGAACCAGAAGAAAATAACAAGAATGTTTAATTGTAGAGTTATTTGATCAGGCCTGACCTATGGTTAAATAACATTCTTCCTCGTGATGTCAGAGTTTGGACAGTGTTTTTGTGGTATTAGCACTGCTGTAGATAAGTTTGGTTGTGGAGTTTATAAGTGTTCATTTTGTGTCCAGTAAGTCTTCATGGAGCCCAGTAGTTCCCAGAGTTAGTGGTCCTGCCCCTCTGAGGGTGGTGGCAATAATGCAAGTGGCCAAAAGGGGACGGTAGATGTGAAAACAAAATAATGGGTTAATTAGGTGATTTTATTTGAAATACAGTTGTTTTGAATTTGTTTAGTGGATAATACTCCTAGTGAGAAGTTAACAATTTCAAGCATTTCTTACAGTTGAATTTTATTTAATTTCAGGAAAGACTTCTAGAGTTGAAAAAGGTTCCTGCTGCCAGGAGCAAACCATTAGGTCTTTCGAAAGAATTTTACACGTAAGTATCTTGAGTATTTAACCCTTTGTTGTCATATTTCTATTGAAATATTTTGTTTCAATTAATTTTGTAAAAAAAAAGAATTTAGTGAGGTGACTTTCTCACTATTAAGCTTGTGTTTGGAAGAAAAATTATCATGGAATTTTGATAGGAACTTTTTAGATCACTTCAAACCTTTAACATCTAATGTGGCCCATGTCCAGCCTGAATAATCTACGTTTTATCTTCGAATTGGCCACATCTGGCCTCTGACACCTATCATGTCATTCTACAAAGTAATCATGTCATTGAAATTTCAAAGCTACAAAGTAATGCACGATTAATTCAAACCAATGGGAATAAATAAGCATTGCATTTGATAGAAAAATCTGAATGCTAAAGAGTTAAAATAGGAAGTTTATATCATGGTATCTAGACAGGTTGATGTTAAGAGTTCTTTCCAAAAGAATATTCTTTCTTGCTAAAACCACTACTTATTTCAATTTGAGTTGGGCCCTTTTAAAGTTTCTTTACAGGTTATGTTGAATTTGTTTAAATAACTTGTTTACATTTTGAGTTTTCACTTTTCTGCTTTGTATAAAAAAAGAAAAAAACTTGATATCAATTTATACATTTATAAGTGGGTTTTTTTTTTTATTATAAGGGCTCGCTTTTTGTTAATTGAAATTACAAATTTTTCTTTTTACATTTATCTTTCCAATGTGTAATTTCCAAATTCTGATTGTAATTATCATGGTTAATTAAATTTTTTTTTCCTAGTTCATTAAACAAATTTCTTAAATTTGTCATCACCATACATTCATCCATTTCCTCTACTCACTATTTTTGAGAGGGTTCTGTGGGGCTAGTCCTCAATATGCTTCCCCTATAGTTACTTCAATCTCACGTATCTATCGTTAACTTTCCAGCTGGATTCATATGTACAACCAACTGAGATGATGGATATTATTCAACCATTCTGTTCTTGGTCTACTCTTAGATCCTTGAAGCCAAACCATCTGGCAAGAGATCTGTTTTGCAATTCTTTCCTGTGACATTCTAATCACATGTCTATAGTACCAGAGCTGTAACTTCTCAATGCAGAGTAGCAGCAGCTCAGCCTGGAGAGTCTCTCTGATCTCCAAGCTATGTACCTTATTGAGTAACATTACAACTAAGTTCCTTCAGAAGACTTCCATCTTGGTCTCTTGTATTCACAATCTTATATCGATTGGTCATTACCTAACATTCATGACCATAGGTGAAGGTGGACATGGAAACCAAACTGAAGATAGCAATCTTGGCTATCTTATCAATTTCTTCTGAGGATTAAATGCTAGAGCTGGTGCATTATTACAACTAAATTAGAAGCTTGTCAACCTACCAACCACATGGTTCTGGGTTCAGTCCCACTGTGTGGCACCTTGGGAAAGTGTCTTCTACTATAGCCTCGGGCCAACCAAAGCCTTGAGTGGATTTGGTAGGCAGAAACTGAAAGAAGCCCGTTGTATATATGTATATATATATGTATGTTTGTGTGTCTGTGTTTGTCCCCCCAACTTCGCTTGGCAACCGATGCTGGTGTGTTTACGTCCCCGTAACTTAGCGGTTCGGCAAAAGAGACCGATAGAATAAGTACTAGGCTTATAAAGAATAAGTCTTGGGGTCGATTTGCTTGACTAAAGGCAGTGCTCCAGCATGGCTACAGTCAAGTGACTGACACAAGTAAAAGGGTACTCAAGTAATTTTCAGAGTGAGGCATTCCATTGTTTTATTTTTATAAATTGTAGTTACTTGATCTAGAAGGGGGCAGTTCTCGTGGCCTTTATCAGGCTTTCTGGGGCTAGTGAGATTGGGGGCTGTTAAGGGGTTCCTTTTAACCTGTTTCAAGTTGATATAAGCAGGAAAGTTGTGGCTGTGAGATTCCAGCAAGTTGCTGTTCTGGGAAGATGGATGGGACTGTGAGTTTTTGGTTAGTGTGGTGGACTTGAAGTGGCCCAGCAAAAGGACACACAAAAAAAAAGAAAATGAAGACGAGAAATGAGTAGGTCTGTATCTGACTCATTCCAAAGAGCAGGCTGGATTGTTTTCTGTATGATTTTAAGCCAATCAATCATGTGGCCACCCCCATCTCTTTCTGCCCCTCTATATCCCTTTTTCATACTGGTATGGTTGATGTGGCTGATAACAAACACGAAGAAATAGAGGGAAGTCGTTGGTAGGGATCTGGTCTGAATACCATTAATAGAAATAGTAGCCAAATCTCCCTCAGATCAGTTCCGCAGGCATCTTGGAAAAGGACACGTTTGATATGGCCCTTGGCAATAGGCAGGATCGTCATGGTTTGAACGCCTTTGATCACGGGTCTGCTTGATCAGGTCTCAGTCAGGGTTAAACAACCATCACCGCTGCTAAGGCCACTTAAGCATGTGGTGGTGGTGACGGTGGTGTAAACCCGGGTGTCATGGAAGTGTAAATATGTGTAAAAAGCTTGTGGATATTGGAGGTTTATGTTGCTATATTTATGCTTATTGTAAAACCGTTGCTATCTCTTCGAGATCGCCACCTGATGATGCCCCCTACCCCCTCCTTTATACCATAAAGTATGGGGTTAATTAGAATTTGTGACACTTATGTCTATTTCCCAAGGACATATTAGCAACCTTTGTGAAACGTGGCCAGCCTATGCCAACTGATTTTAATTTGAATTGTAAATAATTTTATTATTGATAGTTGCTGCAAAGGCGGCAACAGCAGATTTTCCCACTATCTTTGGGTAAAAACCAGGCGAAGAAATGTATGCTGTTGATGTTAATGATGGTGATAATGATAAAACTAATTTTGGCACAAGGCCAGCAGTTTTGAGGAGAGGGGGAAATCGTATCGATTTCAGGATTTGACTTCGTCGACCCCCGCCTTCGAGCAGTGGTTCTTATCTGGGGGGTTCATGTAAAATTTTGTTAAAATTTGTGCAATCGTTTGCTTATGCTTCCACAATACACAATTTATTTTTTTTTAATTGTAATTATAAAAATAATGGTTTTTAAAGAATAGAAATGGCTTATGAGGGACCAGTAGAATAAAATAGGAATCAGAAGGGTCCGTAGACAAAAAAAAAAACTACTATAAAAGATTGTAGGCACTGTCGTGTCACAAAATATTTGGGATGGGTGGTGGGGGTCTTCAGATTAGCTTACATTTCTTGTGATTGTCTTATTCACAGCAAGACTTTTTTTTCTAACTTCATACGGTAAAACTTGTTTTTGCTGTTAAATTATTTCTCATGCTTGGCATGATATTACAAGCCATGTCAACCTCCCCCCCCCCTCAGCCTACTATTTGATGAATAAACGAATATGATTCTGATGTAAAGTTAATTACTATTTGTGTGTCTTGTTATTCTGTTAATGTTACAAGCATCACAAGCCTTGGCGTTCTTGTGTGGTTAGTGGTAGTGGTAGTGGTGATGGTGGCGGTGAGGATTGTATACGCATGCATTTTATTTTAGGCAATGTACACTAAATTCTATAGGCTTCTAATTTTTAAAAGACTGTCATTCCACTCACCACCAATTTAATTACATCTAAAAACATGTTTTAGTTCTAATTTACTAAGTCTCCCTCTGTGTGGGTGGGTGTGTATGTATACACACACACACACACACACACACACACACAGACACATAACATGATATACGTAATGTCAAAATGTTTGGATTTTAGTTTTCCTCACTTTGCGTGATTAGTCTCGAGCAAGAGGCTTAAGCTTATTTTATTTTAAAAAAGAGCAAAATCCTGCATCACTGCTCTAATCTAACTGCAAGGAACTTCCTCAAACGAATGTCTTGTATGATTTTGTTTTGTTTACATCTCTGGGCGGCCATGTTAGTTTTGTCATTCATTTCACTGCCGCCATCTTTGTTGCCTCGTTCTCGGTTTGGCCTTTAAATTACCAAATATTTATTTTATTTTTTCTCTCTCTCATTCTTTCCCGTCATCCACGGCTTTATATTTTTATTTTCGCTTCTCCTCTTATCTCTAACTTCGGATATTTCTCCATTAAAAAAACAAAAATCGATATTTTTTTTATTTCCCAAACAACTATCTCTCTTTCTCTCCACTTGTTTTTCTTCTTTTACAGTTATCTTCTCTTACCACCCCTCTATATCTTTCCTTGGTGTCGTCACTGTTCTAAAGTATAATTCATTTATTCCGTTTGTAAACTTGATGCCTACTTAACTAAGCTCTCATCTCTCATTCCCCACCCCCGACTATTTACTATTAGTTTCCTGTCATTCATTACTCCTGTTCTAATTACTCGTTGCCTCCCCCCCCATCTCCATCCACCCTTTCTATCTTTAATCTTACTGCAATAGATCTCTATGTACTTTTACTCCACCTCTCCATCTCTTTCTTTCAGTTTTTTGGGTTTTTCTTTTATCTGGACATTCGTTTATTTTTGCTGCCATGGCACCTTCTTTGCTCACTTCGTATGTTATCGTTGACATCAATGTCTGTGTTTACATTTTCAAGAAATTAAATTGTCAACCGCTTCACTTCGCCGTCTTCGCATTCCTTCCACCCCACCCCCCTTAATTTTGCATCTCGCTCCAGTCTTTGTTTAACCAATACCAACACACATTTAAATTGTCATTGTTGTGTAGCCCAAAGTCAGCTCTGATCGAGTAAGCTTTATGGTCAGGTGCATTCCACCAGTGACCGTCTGGTCTTATATACTTACGCCTACAGTATCCAATGTGTCCGTCATTTTTTAAAGACGCCAGTGCGTGACTTGACGGAATTTGGCTACTGTTTATAGAAGGTCGAGTGTTCAAATTGTATTCAGTTTCTCCGTATTGCTCGACAGTTACTATTGTAATTGATGTTTGTCTTATGAAACAAAGTACAGTTCGCTAAGCATTGATTAATGTAAGATGTGGCTGCATCGAAGTGTATTGTGTACGTCTTATGACCTAGTTGTTTTTCATTCCACATCTTTCGTAGTTTCCCTAGCTCCAGGTCAGTTTTGATATGCAAATGTAGGACCAAATCTTCCATCAGATTTGACAATGGAACAAACCCGAATCAATCAGATGTTTTACACTCTTTTTTTTGTCCAAATCATTTTTAATACGTTTGTCCTAAACGTCCACACTTATATTTTCAAACTTGCAGTTAGCCCTTGCGTTCTGAGTAGTAGAAAGCTTTCTTTTCGTGAATCCCAAATTATTCTGGTGGTTGAATAAAAAAAAAAAAAACGTATCATACGATATGTGGACGCCAGAGAAATATGCCCGTGTATCATGTGATACAAAACAGTGTAAGCCAACTCTAGTGTGAGTAACTTCAGTGAAATTCGTTTGCTACTTTGTAACAGGTCGAGAGACCACACAGTATCCTAAAAGATCAAGAAACACTACATAGTTACAACCAGTTCTCTCTTAGCCTACCCTGCAAAGC
>NC_142951.1:11154143-11209143 GCF_046866305.1 Octopus bimaculoides
CTGCATTTGTGTGTTTTTAAATGGCTTATAAACACCTTCCACGCTGCAATTGTTTTCATTCCAGCACACGATCTCGGATCAGGTCGCTTGCTATGCAAGTACATCTCCGCAATTCTGAAAGCTATATCATTAATGTAATTGTTAATGTGGCATTCACTTCAGTTTTATATTTGAAAATGCTTTAGCTTTAAAAAGGCAGGGTTACATACCTAATTCCTTTCATTTCTATTAAACTGGTAATTTCAGTTGTATTAGGTGTTAAAAACATCCTTCAGTGACAGCTCTAACCTTTACACTTTAACAGGTTAGGGTGTTAAGAAATCTGTTCCCTCACACGGGCCTGTGTATTATGTACTTTCAATTAAAATAGATGCTTAATTGTTTAGCATTCAGTTTTTTTTTTTTCGTACAAGCATGAGTTGGGCAGTTTGACAGGAACTAGTAAGCAAGGGGACTGCTGAGCACTGATTCTGCTAGGGTTGATTTTGCTTTTAGTCTTGTTTGGGGTTAGTGTTATAAAAAAGACAAAAAAATTACTGGTCTAGTACCTGAGGTGATAATATTGAATATGCACTTCCCTTGACTTTGAATTTGAGTGCCAGTGTTAGAAATCACCTCAAGGGGGTGAAAAAAAAGTCACTGCCAAAATATCGTGCATTCTTTAGTTAGCAAAGGTCTGGCGTTTAGATTATATTAAATGTAATACTTATTTATTCACATTGTTTTGAATTAATGCTGCATTATCTCATAGCATTGAGATTTCAATGATGTGATTGTTTATTTTGAGAACGACCATGTGAGGTAGGTGTGATAGGCCAAATCTGGCCATTTTGAACATAAAATAGAAGATTTGAACCAAATATGGCTGGTTTGAATGCTGAAGGGCTAATGAAGATTTGGTAGTCAGCATCGTCACCAGAAACCAACATCTGTTGCTCATGTTACGACTAATAGCCTGTTCAGAGCTGTCAAGGAATGTTTTTGTTTCAGAGTCTGTTTAACATAACATTGCATCTGAACCTGTCAATATATCACAACATAGCAAATTGAGTTTCTCTACATATGTTCTAAAAAATGCTTAGAATGCACTATCACTCATCACTGCTTGTGACACACAGCTGGTTTCTTGGGGGATTTAAAAAGAAAGTAAGAAAAAAAAATAGCTCTCCCTTTTTATGGTTCAAATCTCATTATAGAAATGTTTCAAATTATTTTAGGATTATTCTTTTGAAGTTTTTAAAGTTTGAAATTTGTGTTAGGTGAAAATTTTAAATAGGTAAAAAAAAAAAAAAAAAATGTCCGTAGTGCTTGTATAATCTGAAATCATCTATGAAGCTGAAACTGAAATTAAAACTTAATTTTAATTTTGTAAATTCAGAATATAATTTTAATCTCAGCATCATTACTAAAATGGTGGTGAACTAGCGGTCATTATCTCGACAGGAAAAATGCTTAGCATTTCGTCCATTTTCAAATTCTGCAGAGGTCATCTTTTTCCTTTTAGGGTCAATAAAATGAGTATTGGTTGAGCACTGGGGTCAATGTAATTGACTCGCACCTCTTCCTGAACTTATGAAAATGTGAGCTGGCTGAATCGTTAGCACATCTAAGAAAATGTTTCGTAGCGCTTATTCTGGTTCTTTGTATTCAGTGTTCAACCACTATTGCCAAGATTAACTTTGCCTTTTTCCAGCTGAGGTTAAAATAAAATACTAGCCAAGTACTGGGACCGATTGAATTGATGGATCCTCTTCCCTTTAAAATTGCTGGCCATGTGACTGTATTAGAAACTACAATTATTATTTAGGTAGTGAGCTGGCAAAAATCAGTGCATCAGACAAAATCCTTAGCAGTTTTTCAGGCTCTTTACATTGTGGGTTCAAGTTCTGTTGAGGCCAACTTTGTTTCATTCCTCCAGGGTTGAAAACAAAGTATCAGTCAAGTACAACACAAAACAATTTCATTGTAATTTTTGAATGATGCCACCTTGCTGGCTTGGCAGGCAGACATTATCCCTGAACAGAATGCTAGTCTGTCATGGGGTTTCTCATTTACAGCTGAGTGGACTGGATCAATAGGAAATTTTGTCAAGAACACAACACATTGCCACATTTTGGAATTGAAACCATGATCTTATGATTGTGAGTGCAACACCCTCAACACTAGGCCACATATCCTCATTGTATTGACATCGGTAATCTTAGTATGGCTATCACCGTGGTTGTTACTGGTGCATTGTGAAGTCTGCAGATTGGTAACAACTGGTGTTGATGTGCTTGATATGGTGTTTGATAATGTAGAGGTAATCTAGATGATCCCTGTTGAAGAGAAATATGAAAGGTGAAGTCAGCCCTTAAAAATAAAATTGTTGTTGGTGATAGGGTTTAAGTATTTCTCTGCTCCTTGGGCAGGTCAAACAATCAGTGGCTCAAACTGAAATTGAATAGTTATATATCTTTGTTGTCAAACTGTTAATGTCCATTTTCCGTGTTGGCATGGGCTGTATGTTTGGACAGGATCTAATTAACCTGGGGATTGCATTGATTTCCATTGTTTGCTTTGGTATGGTTTCTACAGGTGGGTGCTCTTCATAACATCAACCGCTTTGTAATGTGCACTGAGTACTTTTTCCAGGGCTCCTGCCAGCACCAATGAGGCTTAGCGTGTAACATTGCAAGGCAAGGCTACTTGACAGTGAAGGAGCAACATTGAGAGAGGTTTACATTGTGCCAAGTGTAGAGAAGTTAGAAGGATAGAAACCGGTATTTTGCTATAAAAGAGACACATGGGTATCCTTGCAGAAAAAGGAAAAAGTATGGTTGAGATGAAAATATAATTTGAAATTAAGTAGAAAAATGGCACTAAATGTGTTGTTTCTTGACTGACTTTCATCTCCAAAATTTCAGATGAAGTCATTTGTCAGAAAACAAATCTATTTTAATGTTACTTTTGATGTTCTGAATATTTTTCCTTTTTTTTTTTTTAATTATTCAATTAAAAAAATTATTTAAAAGCAAAAGGAAAATAACATTTGTATAATGACCTTTCATGTATATTAAACTATTTCTTTAGCTCTGATGGTGTGTGGGACCCAGAAAAATGGTTCAAGGCTTTCATTGCTTCACCTGAGGGGTCGCCCCTTACAATCAGTGATGGTCGAGAACGACGGCGACCTTTGGAGATTGATAGAGAATTTATCTTCCGCCGTCGCTTGTCGGGTAAGTCTTTAGAATTTTTTTTTCCTCTCCTATCTGTGCATTTTATTTACAATGCTAGCATGGCTGGTAGTTTTGGGAATTGTGTGTGTGTATTTTAGGATGTTTGCATATTGTCAGTGCTTAAATTACTGAAATCCTTGCAGTGTTAAACCTCTTAGCTTTGAAATAGTAGTGGTAACTGTTATTGAGCAGGTAAAGCAAGCTTTGTATGCTAGAGTATACAGTGGCCACAGCAAGGTCTGAACCTATGATCACATTGGTCAGTCTCTTTGACCACATGACAACTGACCTCAATGTTTATTTTTGTCTTCTAAGCAAAACAATTTCTGTGTAACTAATTTCCGTTCCATATTTCAACACTTTCACCAAAGACATAACTGATTTAGACCAAGTTTTATTTTCTCCATCGTCTCTGGAGATCCAACTCTTCTAAAAAAATTTCATAGCTGATTTATGTTAGCACTGGTTGGATACTAACTACACAACTGTGGATTTGGAGTGGAACTTTTGGTTTTTGTTGTGCTGATGCAAATGTATTTATGTACTCAGCCCAAGGGCACAAAACTATGATTCAAGTATGAATTGTGGCCAAGTAGTTCAAGCAACATTGTGTGGCTTTGATATTAAAATCTGAGATGTTTTGTTACCATATTTTCTGGCATGCTAGTTGAATTTTTCAGACCAAAATTTACAGCCCCCCCCCCAAAAACAAAACAAAACAAACTAGGTCAATTTATACACCAAGATGATTTAGGACAAAAAATTCCATGTAAAATGCTGCAGGATTTGGAACGATAATGATATTTGAATGTTTACACTGTATACTACATCAACTTATGTCAGAAAATACAATTTATTTAAAGCTCAAGACATTTCCTATCTTTGGAGGAATTATTAAACGATGAAATGCATAATCCAGCAACTCTTAGGAAAATTTAGACTAATTTCAGTAACTATGCTAATATCCAAAAATTAAAAAAAAACAAAACTCCAAAAGCATCCCTATTTGTATCTTAAGACTTGGGTAGTTATGTGTTTGACTTTTTGACTAATGATGATTTTTTTTGTTGTTTTTTTTTTGTTGCAGACCCCAAGGAGCGTTTGAGGGATGATTGTATAGTGTTAAGCCCTCAACGTAGAAGCTTTGGAACAGGGTGCCATGTAACACTTTCGGGCATCGGGAGACAAGTTAGTTGTCCTCCTGATTTCAAAGAGTCAGCTCAAAGGTAATCCTTTCATACGTATTTTTGACATGTAAATTGAAGTGAACTTGGAACCCTCTGTAGTCTCTCAGCCTACTAGAAACAGCAGCATAATCTCCTTCAAATCACAACCTGCTGTTAAAAAAAAAAACCCCAAAAAAACCCCCACCAGTTTGGATGTTGGAATACTAGATATATCCTCATTGTTTAACATTCACTTTTCGATGCCTGTATGGAGTAGATGGAATTAATTGGGGTTAATTTTCAATGGCTGGATGCCCTTCCTGTCACCAATCCTCACCTATCTCCAGACAAGGTAATATTTCCCCATGATGGGATATGTTTCTCACAGAAGACTCGAAACAAACATCACTTATGATGGTGATTGTTTACAGCCATACATATCAAGACATGAATAACTGGCACTCCATCGGTTATAAGGGTTCTAGTTGACCCAATTAACAAAACAGCCTGCTCATGAAATTAACTTGCCTGTGGCTAAGCACTCTAGACATGTGTACCCTTAACATAGTTCTTAAGGATATTCAGCATGACAGTGTGACAAGGCTGGGCCCTTTGAATTACCGGTACAACTCATTTTTGCCAGCTGAGTGGATTGGAGCAATGTGAAATAAAGTGTCTTGCTCAAGGACACAATGTGCTGCCTGGAATTGAACTTGCAGCCATACGATTGTGAGCCAAATATCCCTAACCACTTAGCCATGTGCCTTCGCTAGACAAGGTTAAACACACATCATGAGCATCTTTCACTTTCTGTCTGCCAAATCTACTCAAGGCTTTGTTTAGTTTGGAGCTGTAGTAGAAGACACTTGCCTAAGGTGCCATGCAGTGGAACTGCACCTGAGACCACATAGTTGGAAAGCAAACTTCTTAACCACACAACCATGTCTACAATTAGTCTGGTTTTAATTTTTGATAATAGCTATTTTTATTGAATTACAGAGCAGTTTTCACATATTTGTACTCCTAATGTAATTCTTAGGCCAAATTGGAGTTACAGTCTGAAACAAAACTGGCCTTCTGCATTACAAATGTGGCCCACCTGATGGGCTTTCAATTTCTCTTAATTTTGACTCGCATGTCTTGAGTCAAACTTAGGCTATGGTTTAAAAAAAGAAAAATGCTCTGTGCTATATAATAGGATTGAGCCTTCGATCTCGTGACTGCAGAAGAAACTTTTTAACCACACAGCCATCTCATCATATGATTCAGGAAATGGATATTGGTAGGCATTGTTTTGTGGTTAAAAAGTTTGCTTCTCTCTTATGTAGTCCTTTGTCTAATTCTACTCTGTGACACTTTGGGTAAGTGTCTTTTACAAGTAGCCATGGGTCAGTCAGTACCTTTATGAGTAAAATTGGTAAATGACCTTACAATGTCATTTTAACAATAATCACCTCATTAAAGTCTCAGTGGTATGAGATAATGCATGATTAATCATCCAAAGCAGTGTGACTAAAGCTTTACAGTAATTCAACAGTAATCTGCATGTTTAAAGGGTTAAATTTAGACTTGGTTTCAGCTTTTTTCCTTTCTTTTTCTTTCTTCATTATCCTTCATTTTTACAATTTTTTTTCTTTTGTTTTCCTTTTCTGTAGAGAGCGAACTCGAAGAATTGGGAGTGGCCGAATTCAACTCGAGAAGGATTACAACTGTAGATACGATAACCGTGATGATCGCTTTGAAAGGAACGATAGTGGTCGTGGTGATAACTTTAGGAACAACTATGATCGGGTATGGTCTTTTTATGACATGGATGTTTTTCTTTGTTTTTATGTTTTCAATTGTGGTGATTCAGAGAAGTGCTGTCCTTCATTAGATTGTTTTTGGGTGAAAAAGGAAAACTCTGTGGCTTGTTCACTTGTAACATCTTGTTGGCACTCCGTCGCTTACGACGTCGAGGGTTCCAGTTGATCCGATCAACGGAACAGCCTGCTTGTGAAATTAACGTGCAAGTGGCCGAGCACTCCACAGACACCTGTACCCTTAACGTAGTTCTTGGGGATATTCAGCATGACACAGTGTGACAAGGCTGACCCTTTGAAATACAAGTACAACAGAAACAGGAAGTAAGAGTGAGAGAAAGTTGTGGTGAAAGAGTACAGCAGGGTTTGCCACCATCCCCTGCCGGAGCCTCGTGGAACTTTAGGTGTTTTCGCTCAAACACTCACAACGCCTGGTCTGGGAATTGAAACTGCGATCCTATGACCGCGAGTTCGCTGCCCTAACCACTAGGCCATTGTGCTACCACTACTGGTAACATATAGTTAAAAGAAAAAAAGTGCTTCTTACAAGGTATAAATTCATTGCAAGGACTTTGATGTTATTGGCAGGAATAAATGTGTATGTATGTATGTGTGCATATAGTATAATAGCGACAGGAGCAGTATTAATACTAAAAGGTGATATTTATCTCCCACTCAAAGTGGGTGTTGTGTTAGAACACAGAATACTGCATTATTTACTGTGAGAGAACTTCTCAAATGGACTTGTGGTACATAAAAGCACTCCTGTTTTCATATGTATGTATATATGTGTGTGTGTGTCTCCTTATCTGGTGGTCAATGAGGAAACTTGGGATAGAAGAATGGCTAGTGAGAGCTGTGCGAGCCATGTACAGAGATGCGGCCAGTAAGGTGAGGGTTGGAAATGAGTACAGCAATGAATTCCGGGTAGAGGTAGGGGTCCACCAAGGTTCCGTCCTCAGCCCCCTATTATTTACCATAGTCCTCCAGGCAATCACAGAGGAGTTCAAGACAGGTTGCCCCTGGGAGCTCCTCTATGCTGATGACCTTGCCCTAATTGCGGAGTCACTATCAGAACTAGAGGAGAAGTTTCAGGTGTGGAAGCAAGGTCTAGAATTGAAGGGCCTTAGAGTCAACCTAGCTAAAACCAAAATCCTAATAAGTAGGAAGGTAGATAAAACACAAACCCCTTCAGGTAGATGGCCCTGCTCAGTATGTAGAAAAGGAGTAGGTAGTAACTCTATAAGATGTACCCGGTGCAAGCTATGGACACATAAGAGGTGCAGCAACATCAAAGGCAGGTTAACTAGCAAGTTAGTTTTTGTTTGTGGCAGATGTTCAGGTGCAATAAAGACTGCAAACAAACAGGAAACAACTTCTATCTCATTCCAGGGTGAAAAACTAGAGGTAGTCGATAGCTTCCGCTATCTGGGCGACCAAGTTAGTAGTGGGGGTGGGTGCGCTGAAAGTGTAGCTGCTAGAATAAGAATAGCCTGGGCAAAGTTTAGAGAGCTCTTACCCCTGCTGGCGACAAAGGGACTCTCACTCAGAGTAAAAGGCAGACTGTATGACGCATGCGTACGAACAACCATGCTACATGGCAGTGAAACATGGGCTGTAACTGCTGAGGACATACGTAAGCTCGCAAGGAATGAAGCCAGTATGCTCCGTTGGATGTGTAATGTCAATGTGAATACCCGTCAGAGTGTAAGTATCTTGAGAGAAAAGCTGAACATTAGAAGCATCAGTTGTGGCGTGCAAGAGAGACGATTGCGCTGGTATGGACATGTGGTGAGAATGGAGGAGGATAGCTGCGTGAAAAAGTGCCACACCCTAACAGTTGAGGGAACCCGTGGAAGAGGTAGGCCCAGGAAGACCTGGGCTGAGGTGGTGAGGCAAGACCTTCGTACATTGGGCCTCACCGAGGCGATGACTACGGACCGAGACCTTTGGAAATGGGCTGTGCGTGAGAAGACCCGGCAAGCCAAGTAAGATCGTTGCCAGTGCCCCTGGACTGGTTCTTGTGCGGGTGGCACATGAGATGCACCATTTTGAGCGTGGCCGTTGCCAGTACCGCCTGACTGGCTCCTGTAGGATTTTCGAGCGAGATCGTTGCCAGTGCCCCTGGACTGGCTTGTGCGGGTGGCACATAAAAGACACCATTTCGAGCGTGGCCGTTTTCGTGCGGGTGACACGTAAAAGCACCCACTACACTCTCTGAGTGGTTGGCGTTAGGAAGGGCATCCAGCTGTAGAAACTCTGCCAAATCAGACTGGAGCCTGGTGTTGCCATCCGGTTTCACCAGTCCTCAGTCAAATCGTCCAACCCATGCTAGCATGGAAAGCGGACGTTAAACGATGATGATGATGATGATGATATATATATCTGAGAGATTTAGAAATATTATATTTCTAATTTATATATATATATATATATATATATATCTGAGAGATTTAGAAATATTATATTTCTAATTATTTGTGTGTGTGTGTGTGTGTGTGTGTGTGTGTGTGCAGGCATGACTGCTGTGTGGTCAAGAAGCTTGATTTGCAGCCATCTCCTTTCGGGTTTAGCTCCACTATGTGACACTTTGTGTAACTTTTCTATCAGTTTCATCGCATAACCACCTTCACACACTGGTTTATGCTTGTGCTCACTTGCCAGTGTCCACACTCATTGGCTGGCATCTGTTACTTTTACACACTGATTATTTGAAATGAATAGAATCGAGGTTGTATAAATTTGCATTTATGACAGCAGTCAAATTATGAACTGTTAATTTGTGAGTGGAACAGTCGCATAATACCACACAGATATTTAATTTTCTTTTGTTACATTTTTTTTTTTTCTCTTACAGCGAGACATAAATCCACGAAGAATAAATACCCGTAAGTTATCTCATCATTTTCTTTTAAAATTTTAATTTATGCACTTCATGTTATTCAAATTAGGTGTAATTGAATTCGGATTTAGTCCCATGTCAACCTTATTAGAACTCCAGCCATCCTTTTAGAAATATTTAGTGTTTCATGATTTAATGCGTTTGCATTATAAAGATGATGGAAAGCTGTGAATTTAAGGTTCTTGCTGCTACTTTTAGTATGTCAAGAGACCATGAAGAGATTCTTTTGTTGATTTGTCAGCTGACTACTCAATCAATTCAGTGCTTGTTAGCAGTAAGAATAGAAGATTTTACTGAAAAGCAAGCCCCTAAAATGACTCTCAAACCATCCTGTCTGTCAACTCGGCCATGCTATCATGGCAAAATGGTTGGATGTAGAAAAGTAAAATTTCATTTTAAGTGCTACAACATCCTTTAGCTGAACTCCCTTGTTAATGTGGAATAAGGACCTTATTTTGCTGGTTGGTGCTTTCAAATTGCTTCGCCAGTTAGTTGTCATGTGTTAGAAAAAGCAATTCAGTCTAGATTCAGCTTTTTAGATTAACTTTGTGGGGTAGGTGTCGGAAACCAGATTTGGCTGGTTCGATGAACATAAGACAGAAAACGAGTCAGATATGGCCAAATTAAGTGTTAAAAGATTAATGTAATTAGAATAGTCTTAAAATGTAGAAATCCAAATAAATACCAGTGGAGGTGCTTATTCCAAAACTCATCTTTTCTTTATACATTGTTAGAATTTTTTTTAATTATATTTTCTGAAGTACTAAGTTTAACAATATAAAATGTTTTTTGAAACGCTGCTTTATCAGATAGTAGTGACCTTCAGTGAGGGCTTCCAACATTAAATAGTTTCACAGTCTTCATATAGGGTGTGGAAACATAGAATTAAGTTTGATAGTCTAAGAATTTTGATACATAATATAGTGCCTGGTCAAAATAATTTTCTCTGAACTGTTTTTATAATGGGTTTTATAATTATCATCCCCCTTTTAATCCGTTTTATCTCTTGTTGTAGCCAACCGACGACGAAATATTCGTCGGCATGAAGATGACCCAGCTCCAGAGTGGTTCACAGATGGACCAAATAGCAAAACAGATACCATCGAGCTACGTGGTTTTGAAAACACTGGAGAGCAGGCAGAAGAGGACATGGACGAGGTTAACATGCCTGTTGTAAACAGGAAGGAGTATCTCTCGCACATCAATGAAGAGGACATTGGTAGGATTTTAGTTGTATATTCATTGTTTTACTGTCGTTCCAGCTGTAATTTTTACCTTTTTTTTTATCTGACTTCTTCTAGGATTACTTTATCTTGTCTATCCCAGCCTAGTGGTTAGGGTGTGGTTTTGATTTCTGGACAAGGTAGTATATTGTGGTCTTGAGATAAACACTTTATCATGTTTCCAGTCCACTAAGCTCTGATTACGAGCATTAACTGGGAAGTTAACCCTGGTGTTAACCTGGAAGTTCGTGGGGTATGCTGTAATCTCAGTTATTTCAACCAGGTTAAGCTCCAACCCTGTGAGTCATATGGTTCTTGACAGACACTACCAGGTCCAGAGATTGGATTATGGCTGTTACAGCACAAAGACTGCAAGGGGGTTTTAGTCAATTATATTGACCTAATATTTTGTCAGGTACTTTGTCAACTTCAGACGAGGACAAAAGGCTGTCAACCAAGCATAAGAGAAGATAGTCTATATGTTAGTCAATATTGCCTTTCACATCATCAAGCAACACAAACCAACATTAGAATTTTACATAGTTTTTGTAGTATACTCTTTTACACTTTTACTTGTTTCAGTCATTTGACTGTGGCCATGCTGGAGCACCGCCTTTTGTCAAGCAAATCGACCCCAGGGCTTATTCTTTGGAAGCCTAGTACTTATTCTATTGGTCTCTTTTGCCGCTAAGTTATGGGGATGTAAACACACCACCATCCGTTGTCAAGCAATGCTGGGGGGACAAATACACACACACACACACACACACACACACACACACACACACACACACACACACACACACACACACATATATATGCATACACATGATGGACTTCTTTCAGTTTCTGTCTACCAAATCCACTCAAGGCTTGGGTTGGCCTGAGGCTATAGTAGAAGACACTTGCCCAAGTACCACACAGTGGGAATGAACCCAGAACCATGTGGTTGCTAAGCAAGCTACTTACCATGCAGCCACTCAGTACATTGTTTATTAGAGAACTGGGATGTAGCTCAGTGTAATTGTAAATCATATTTGTAATTGATGTACACCAATTTGAGCTAGTGGACCTGTAGCTGTTTTTTTTTTTTTTTTAACGAGGTCTGTGTAACTGGTGCTTTCTTGGCAATTATGTTGCCAATTATTCTACCGAGTGCATGCCATTCCACCTTTCACAAATTTGTTGCAATTAGTTAAATCTCTGTAGATCCAAAATTTTTAAAATTTTGAATGAAATTACATATTGTATTACAGTGTATTGAATGGATTTTTCTCTTTTTCTCTCTCAGCTAACATCAGTGTGTCTGAGAGAAATGGCAGCTTGGAAACTAATGAATCCAGTTCTCCTGAGGATTCTCCACCCTCAGACAATGTCCATGGCACACCACCTCAAACATCGCCTTTCTTTGATCTTGATGAATTCTTCAAAATCAATATACCAATACTTGGGATGATGGTAAGTTCAGTTTGGCTGTACTTTTGAACCAGTTTCTAAAATACATGTGAAGTTGTTGTTTGTGCTCAAGTCAACCCTGATTGAGAAAGGACACTGATCCAGTGTTTCAGCTGTAACTAATGTTTTTTTGAATATCAAAAATAAAAACATTCTTATGTATCCTTTTTAAAGATTGAAGGGGTGATTTTAGGGAGATTTATATTACTGGTAGGCTGAGTGAGCACAGTCCCTTCAATGCTTCGCGTATGAAGGGTTTTGAGATAAGTTGTGATTAGGGTACCCTCACTTTAAATTGGTTTGTTCTTATAATCTGGCTGGTTAGATGATTGCTGTCAGACATAGGGAATGACAGTAACCGACTTGTTGTTGGCACTCCGTTGCTTACAACGTCGAGGGTTCCAGTTGATTCGATCAGCAGAACAGCCTGCTCGTGAATTTAACATGCAAGTGACAGCACTCCACAGACACGTGCACCCTCAACGTAATTCTCGGGGATATTCAGCGTGACACAGTGTGACAAGGCTGGCCCTTTGAAATAAAGGTACAACAGAAACAGGAAGTAAGAGTGAGAGAAAGTTGTAGTGAAAGAGTACAGCAGGGTTCGCCACCATCCCCTGCCAGAGCCTCGTGGAACTTTTAGGTGTTTTTGCTCAATAAACACTCACAACGCCCGGTCTGGGAATCGAAACCGCGATCCTATGACCGCGAGTCCGCTGCCCTAACCACTGGGCCATTGCGCCTCCACAGTAACTGACTAGACTCAGCATATTAAGTATATTTTCTATAGTCTGTAGTGTTAATTCAGTATTTTTCTCCATTTCAAATCTGGTTTATAGGTTTATTTGACCTTTAAGTGGGTGTCTTAAACATGAGAATTTGATCATTGTTGTATTTTTTTAATTAAAAAAAATTTTTACGCATTAGGACTTGAAAAATTTGGGTCTTTAGTCCTTAAAGTAGTAAAATTTTGTTTGAACCAATATTTGGCAAGCATATAAATCAGATGTTATACCCTAGAGACTTCCACATCCTGTTACAGGACAAGCACCACTCAACTATATGGATATTATTGGCAGATACAACATTAACTCTTTTGCATTCAGATTACTCTACCAAATGTAATGCCTATTTATTCACATTGTTTTGAAATATGATAGTTTATAACTTCAACATTGTGATTATTTTTAGACTGACATTGTAGGTCAGTTGTAAGAGGCCTGTTGTGATTAGTTGTAACATTAAACCGGTAGAATATTTTAGCCAGATATGGCTGGTTTAAATGCTAAAGGATTAAAGAGCTAAAGGGTTAAAGAGGGGCAAAATTGTGAGTTGTATCTTGGCTGTGGTTGCTTGAAGATGTTAACTAAATTGAAGTGTACTTGTTTGCTCAATGCTTTATTATTATTATATATTATTGAATGGGAGGAGATGTTTATGCTTATCTGAGGCCATGGGTCTGGCTTCAAGCTAACCTTAGTTATTAGCCAGTTGGTAAAACTTGATTAGAATGCTGTATTATAATTACAGCCCTGCTAGACAAGTATGTTATATGTGAGGTCCTTGTCTCACTTGTATATGCCATTTTTGACATGTTTTTGTCACTAATCACTTTACTGAGTTGGATTCATCATGCCACAAGCAATAAAGATGTTGTCCCATGGAAGGATTAGAGCCCTCTTTAACCAATATCAGTGTTCATGTGGTTGTAGCTTTTTCTTGTTAGTCACATGTTGGTGTAGATGGGGGTGGGGAAATGGTGATCTAATGTGGCTTGGTATAGAGGTCGTTTGTTCATATGGAAAGGGAGGGGTTGCACAAGTGGGAGTGAGACTCTCTCCATCGCTTTAATTTAGAGGGCCATACTGAGCAGCTGTCAAAGTTGCAAGAACGTGATGTTTGCTGCACCCCCCCCTCCCTAAATGGCCTGTGATATACCATTGCAGCATGCACTGTTTAACCATTTTGATACTGATTCTCTTGAGACTTGCTCTTAGTTCTATATCAAATTTTAAAGTGACCTAAATCAGAAAATCAAAAAATAACTTCGTCAAAATTTTATGTTAATTTGTCCCAAACACCTTCACTCGTTAGCATTCAGGTTATTCTGTTAAATATAATAATTATTTATTCACATTGTTTTGAATGAATCATGACTTGGAGCTTTGAGATTTTGATAGTGTGATTGGTATTATTTAAAAAAAATTTTTTCCAACAATAATGTAGAATACATGCAAGAGGCTGGCTCAAGTAGAGTATTTGAGCTGGATATCATCTCCTCGTGTCCATTTTCTGTGCTGACATGGGTTGGATGGTTTGACACTGGGTGTTTGATACGGGGGTGTATTTTATGTGGCACTAACACTAGTGAGATTGCTAGGTAGCTGCAGGATAAGATCCCTCAACTGAGTGGGGTATGGACTGGAGGAATAAGAAACTACGGTTGAGGGAGAGGAGCAAGTGTCTTGCTGAAGAGGTGAATACATGGCTTGCCCACCTGGAAAGAGAAAAAGATATGAGGTTCAGGTATAATGTTAGTATGAGAGAGAATAGGATAGAAGAGCAGAAAAAGTGGACTGTGAAAATAGTGTGACATGATTAGAGATAGAGAATGAATTGGATGCAGAGGATAGCGGTTGAGTATTGGGGGAGTGAAGAAATGGGATAAAGTGTGTTGTGTATACATGTTGAATTTTATTTTTGTTTTTGGTGAAATTGAAGTGTGGTAGAAGCGAGTTGGTTACGTTTATATTTGATGCCTTAGTTTCTTCATGGTAATTCTATTTCCATTTTTGTTTGTAGGATGGTGGTTTGGAAGAAACTGATGTGACACAAGGTAGCAGGTTTAGCCGCTGGTTCAGTCAAACTGCCAACCATGACAACAACAGCAGGCGTTCCTCCATTGTTGAGGAGACAGGCTGTATACGAGGTAGGTCCACAATAATCTCCCTGGTTTGGGACAGGGGTGGGTAGCTGTTGGTATAACAGTACTTATATAGATACTCTGCTTAGCTCTGTAAGCGAGCAGATGCTCAGGAGCCATCTAAAGATCACAGTAATCCAAACATCTGAATACAGATTTATTAAAAAAAAAAAAGAATTCAGCCTATGTTTGTTCGAGCTAGGTTTTAATGGTGATAGTCTTATTTTCATTGCGGGATATATTATTCTTAGATATAAATTAAAACAAAAAAAAACAAAAAAAATCTAAACATTTACAAAAATGAAGTTTGACAGATCCATGTCCACAAATCATCCGATAGCTGTGCTTTTGAAGACATGGAATAAAAAGAATTCTTCTGGGGAAAAAAAAAAAGGTATGAATGAGCAGGAGGATAAACAGATCTAAAATATGCTGCTGGACATCTGTCACTGAGGAACCCATAGCAGGGTGAAATCACGTGATCTGGCAGTCCTGGTGGCTGTAGCAGATGATTCTTGAATGTCACTGATATAATCTAAGCTTTTATGCACCACGTGTCATGGGAGATCCTCTTGAGATAAATAAAGCAGTATTTTGCGTTTTAACACAACCTCCATTAAGTACAGGTGCAAAATCAAGGTTTTGGAAACTTTGGTTCCAAAGTGTTTTTGGATTACTGATTTTCTGAACCAGGGATGGTCATGCTCTCAATTAAATATTAAATTAACTTGATTAAATGCAATTCATGTACCTGTACATTAGTATAAATGATACAAGTTTATCATTACTATTCTGTGCAAATTACTTGTAAATTAGTCTGGTAGCCATGGGAATTGCAAGTTCTTCATTAATTAATGTGGATTATAAGAGGTTCTGCACCATCAGTGTCTGGAAAGTCGGTGTTATGTCTTCATAAACACTTCAGAACAGATAGTTTTGTAAAAAGAATCAACGGTAGTTTCAAATGGGTTGGTTCCACAAAGAAGTAGGGCAGGGAAAAGACTAACCTTGTGTGTTTGTGTTGTAACTGGTAGGCTTAGGTTCTTGACTGGTTACTGTGTATATTTACCTGACACAGCACTTGGGTTTGGAATTGTTCTGATGATTGAATGCTTATTTTGCAGTACACTTGATTTGAAAAACTTGTTTAAAAAAAAATTGGTTCACGAAATTGCTAGAATTCTTAGCTCATTGCAGTGAGAACAGACTTCATCAAATCGTATAAACTTCTTTGTGTTTGTGTAAATATCATTTTGATTTGGCTAACCTTGTGTATCTATACAAAAGTAAAGTTCAAAACAAACTCCTTTTGGTCAATTTCAGTGTGTGGAGTCAGCTGTGTGTTGAGCTTTGACATGCCATTGACAATTGAATTTTGAACCAATCAACTGCTCCAAAAATATCTTACACACACACACACACACACACACACACATGCTTACACATACATCATACATTTTTAATGCCAAGTTTCATCTCACATGTCCTGATATCAGTTGAAAAGCAGTTCTAGTGTTATTTTTATCTTTAACCCTCTTTTTATTGTGAAAATCAGAAATATCCACTTGAGATTTTGTTACCCTTAACTGCAGGAAGCTGTTTTAATATGCCAATCTAGCAATCTCTCTTTTGTTGAGGAATGATGTTTGAAACTATATTTTGCTGTGATAAATCAACTTTATCAAGGCAACATGACTTGCAGAAAATACTCATTCTATGCTATGATAGATATCTGATATTACCGGAATAATCTTGAAATTTAAATGATTGATTAGTTAGTTGGTTAGATTGATAACGAATTGACTAACAATTAAGCAGTGGTAAAAGAGACACTCGAGGTAGACCTTGAAATTAAATTTTACAGTTAAGGGGTTAACCTTGGTTTTCCATAATAAACACTGAAATGGAAAGATTGGTCATTCATACTCGGAGAAACTGAACATTTAGATGCAGGTTTGGCTGTGGTTAAGCCATTTGCTTTGCAACCATGTCGTTCTGGGTTAATTTTCATGGCACAGCATCCCGAGAAAGTGTTTGCTTCTATAGTAGCGGGCCATTCAATGCCTTGTGTATTTGGTAAACGAAAACTGCATGGAAGCCAGTTGTGTGTGCATACCCCAATCCATGACAGCATGGAAGACTGGTGATAACACATGTGTAATATACATATGTGTGTTTCTCTGTACTTGATAACCAGTGTTGGTTTGTTTACATTCTCGTAACTGAGCTGATTGGCAAAAAGAGACCTGTTGAATATGTACCAGACATTAAGTACTGGAAGTGGAGGCGCAATGGCCCAGTGGTTAGGGCAGCGGACTCGTGGTCATAGGATCATGGTTTCGATTCCCAGACCGGGCGTTGTGAGTGTTTATTGAGCGAAAAACACCTAAAAGCTCCACGAGGCTCCGGCAGGGGATGGTGGCGAACCCTGCTGTACTCTTTCACCACAACTTTCTCTCACTCTTACTTCCTGTTTCTGTTGTACCTGTAATTCAAAGGGGTCAGCCTTGTCACGCTCTGTGTCACGCTGAATATCCCTGAGAACTACGTTAAGGGTACACGTGTTTGTGGAGTGCTCAGCCACTTGCACGTTAATTTCACGAGCAGGCTGTTCCGTTGATCGGATCAACTGGAACCCTTGACGTCGTAAGCGACGGAGTGCCAACAAGTACTGGAATCATTTTGCTTGGCCGAAACCAGTGATCTTTATAAAAAGTGAAAAAATATCCAAAGATAACCTATTTAATGTTTAATAGTTTTTATGAAGTCTGTTCTATTATCTGTTATGTATTAATGTTGATGTTAATCATGTTTAATTACTGATTTTGAGTTTATACTAATTGTGTTAATTTTCATGCTCACATTTACATTTCTAACTGTATTTTTTAAAAATATTTTCAATATTTGATGTTTGGTTTACATATTTTTTTTTAATGCAGAACACTGAATTTTTATTTTTGAAAACATTTTTACATTCTAGTATTCAATTTATTTAAAAACCATTTTCTATGTGTTGCTTTTGTCTCAAAGTTGTCTGTAAAATGTGCTTAATGGTAGCTAGTTTTTACATTTTTTTTTTCTTTGTGCAATTCATTCCACTTATCTGGCAAGGATACTTTCGACCACTTTCGAATAATGATATAACTAGAAGCTTAAGATTTCTAAAATATTTTTTGGGGAAAATGAAAAAAAATAACTAATAGATTTTAAGTTTTTAATGTAGAAACGCATACTTATTTCAAAGCATACAATATCTTATTTTTACATTTTGTTTTAAAGTTAATATTCCTGTTTCCTTTTCAATTTCTTTTTTTTTTTTCGTGTTTCTAAAATCACATTCTGCCCGAGAATTATTCAGGAATAGAAGTATCAGATTTTTTTTTTTCTTTAAAGTACAACTTCAATGTCTATCTTCTGTCCCCTTTATTAAACTTTAGCTCAATTATTATTAAACAAGGAAGTTGCTGGCAGAATCATCATCACGTCTGCCAAAATGCCTATTGGCATTTCTTCCAGTTCTTTATGTTGGGAGCTTAACTCCTGCCAAGGTCCATTTTGCTTTTTGGTTCATTTTGGGCCCCATAAAGTACCAGTCAAATACTGGGGTTGATGTAAACAACTTGCTCCCTCCCTTAAAATTATTGGTTTTGTGTCAATTTGAAGCAATTTTTATTAAACTCTATTACTAAAACTTAGATCAATTATTAACCTTTCTATAATCATGGTATCTCAGTGCTGTGATTATAGAAATGTTAATAATTGATCACGGTATTGACCAAACTATTGGACATTGGACATCGCTGGTTACAATGCGCTTTGCATTGTTTTAGCTTTTAAACGCGACCACCCCACTGGCTCGGCTTTGACAGGAGCTGGCAAGGTCATGGCTGCACCAAATTCCATTGTCTGCTTTTTATGTGGAACCAGCACCAGTGCCTATTTACATGTCACCTTAGTTTTAGGACACAAATTCTGTTGAGGTGGGCTGGTCTTTTTGAGTACAGCAATGCACTACATATCTTGGTCCTCTGTCATCTCCTTTGTAAGGCTCAGCATTTTGAGATTGGCCTTCAGTACTTCATCCCATATCTTCCTGGGTCTCCCTCTTACACAACTTCCCTCCTCTTTAAGTGATTGGCACTTATGCAACTGTCTTCATCCATCTGCATCATGTGACCAAACTAGTGCAATCTCCTGTCATACATATTGCATATTGTTCCTATTTATTCTTCACATATCCTTTGCATTCGGGCCCACATCTCACTACCATGTGGCATTGCAGTTTGTATACATGCATTATACAATCTTCCTTTCCTTTGGAGAGAGAGAGAGAGAGACCTTTGCCAAGTGAAAACTCTTTGAACTTTCTCCATCCTGTTCTTATTCTAGCAATTACACTTTCTGTACCACCTCCTCCACTGCTAATTAGGTCACCTCGACAGCAGAAATTATTTACAGCTTCCAGAGATCCTCTGGGACATCAGAGGAAATCAGTTTCCATTTATCTGTGGTCTTAATGACTCCTGTAAATCTTCCACACGTAAACACTACCTTCTCTGTTAACCTTCCTAGTATTCCACTGCATCTCGTGTGTCCATAGCCTGCACTGGGAACACTGAATGGAATCAATGTCTGGAATTACATTTTAGTTTAGTATCTTTTTTTCCCTCCATAAAAGGAGACAGGCATGTGAACTAAACACTAGATTCTGTTCAAATTAAAATCTGGTAGTTGAGTGTTTTATCAAATCTATCTACTTAATGATGGTAAGACTTAATTACTTCTTAGCAATTGATTTTTAAAGTTTAAATTTATTCACATGCGCACACACATTTATTTATATATATATATATATATATATGTGTGTGTGTGTATGTGCATAAATATACTTGTATGGTTGGTTATTTAAAAAAAATTTTTTTTTTTTTGTTACATATTTTTTTTCTTAATCTAATCAGATCTGATTGAAACACACAGTTCTACTACAATTTCCTCCTCCTCAACTTCCCAAACTATTATGGGAGTATCAAGTATGCATCCATCTCAGGACCCTCTCATCCAACATCGTAATCATCAACTTCAACAACTGCAGCAGCAGCAGCAACAGCAGCAGCCACAACCACCACCACCACCACCACCACAACATCACCCCCCTCCCTATCACCACAAGCCACCCTCACAGCAACAGCCATCACTCCCACCAGTTACACAGTTACAACAAATGCATTCATTGCAACCATCTTCACTACCACCAGCATTACAACATCAACTATCGCAACCAATACAGCAGTCAGAAGACACAGGTAATTCCCTGTTTTCCTTGGGTCCCCACCCAGTGAATAGTCGTACATTATCGCCACCTCTACCATCTCGAGCACCACCATCACCCCAATCGGAGCAGCAGCAGTCGTTAGGGCCGAGCATCCTGTCGGGTATTGCTCCTTCACAGGGTAGTATTGTGTCCAGCAAAAGGGCCATCTTGGAGTCACTTAATCAGGACACCACCACCACAACCATTACCACCACCAACACCACCGCCAACAACATCAACAACCACCACCACCACCACCACCACCACCACAGCAGCAGCAACAACTCTGTATTGGAATCTCTTTTCAACTTAAACTGTCCAGTCCCTGAAAAACCAGATTCAGGTAAGCTTGACTTTTGTGGTCTACTGAAATGGTCGCATACTTATTTGTAACCTATCATCGACTATCTTTACACCCTTCCCCTGTTCCCCTCCCAGTTTTTGAGTTTGGAAACTGAGCTGGAAACTTTTTCAATCTTACTCTGTAATTTAGTTACGATTATTATTATTGATGTTACAATGTAATTTCTCTCTAGGAATTGTTATACTGTTAATTAAAGGTTAACTCTTTTGTGTGCAAGTATGCTATTTTTTTTTTTTTAATTCATGTCCCTGTCCTACACATTTTAACCCTTTCGTTACCGTATTATTTTGAGATGCTCTGTGTTTCTTTCAATTATTTCAAATATAACAAAGAATTTAGTAAAATAACTTAAGCTAGTGTTTTTTAATTCAAAACTTAGGAAAACGGTACATTTGTACCACAGGACTAGAGCCGGTTTCAGCCGCGTTGGTAATGAAAGGGTTAAACAGGTGTTTTTTTTGTTTTTTTTTACATAGTATTAAGAAATGCTGTTTTACTTAAAAATTTATCTGGAATCCCCTTACATCTACCTACCATTTAATGTTTTTAAGTAAATTGTAGATCTGATTAATGGGTAAATGGTCTTGAAATTAAAAATTAGGTGGTAGATTTGCCAGATTCATTGAAGAAACAGTGGGTAGCAGTTAGTCTTTGTAAAATTTCTCTAGCATGGTTCAATGTTAAAAACGTTTGTACTTGATGTTTGTTGTCAATGTATGACTAATTTTTCAGAAACCTCTGGACTGTTCTGTCACATGGCATGGAGTTACACACACATACACACTCTAAGTTGATATAGATGTGTGGGGAAGGGGTCACATGAGACTTGAATTGTTTTATGTTAATTTCACCTGTGTGATGCCATGCATGACCAACATTTACACTCGTGCATGACCAAGATTACCATTTGGCTTGATGGGGATTATTGTTGTATCTCTTTCTCATGTTCTCTCTTTTCTCTCTCTTTATTTCTCTCTTTCTCTCTCTTTCTCTCTCTTTCTCTCTCTCTCTCTTTCTCTCTCTCTCTCTCTCTCTCTCCACCTTTCCCTGGCCTCCTTCTCCTCCTCTTTCTTCTGTCTCCCATCCATTCCTCCATGGTGGTCTCCCATCCATTCCTCCATGGTGGTGGCTTGTCTGTCCCGCTTCAGTCTCGCATTAATCACTGATGAAATTTGCTTTACGTTACTGTTCAGAATACGTGTGAAAGTCAAGTTTTGATTGAATATTTAATATCTCTGGGTGTGAGAGATATTAATGTACAAGGAATTAAAATTTTTGTTAAAATTTGATCTTCTTCTTTTAGAAAAGCAAACAAAAAAACAAACCTGAGCTGTATGCTAATTAAGACAGGCAACTATCACTGTATTAAAGGCCAATTACTCAAACTAAATTTTAATTATTAATCAGAAATTTTAGTGTTTATAGTGTCTCAAAAATACAGATTCTTTAGAGAGTACAATCTTTTTTGTTTTGCATGATATTGCAATAGACACAGGTGTGTTTCACTCTTAGAAATCTGTACTTTTTTTTTTGAGACACTGAATTTAATTTAATACTAATGTCTTAACATTTTCTGTTAAAAATTAAAAAAAAAAATTGTAATAAGAATTACCAAATTGAATTAACATTTTTTTGAAATTCTTTCAAAACTTTACTAAAAAATTTCATTGGTCATAGGTAACAATGTGAGTTTTTTTTCTTAACACAATTCTTTCAGATGGTTTTTGTAAAATATTCTACAACATGCCTCTATTTCTGCTGTTTTAAAAGCGTCTTCTGACCAATTTTTTTTTTCTTTTTCCCCTTGTCCCTTCTGATTCAATATTTTTAGGGAGTCCTACCAATGTCAATGTGCACGATGCTTCTGCTCAACTCAAAGCCTTACTGTTTGGTAAAGCTGGGCGAGATTCTGTTGCTGCCTCTCCAACGCCTGGTATAAATGCCTATGGTATGTAGACTCTTCTTTCGTATTCTGTTGCTTCTACTACTACTTCCTACAATTAAGACCTTTATTTACTGGCTATTAAACTTGCTGGTTTCTAACGAGTACCAGATCATGCATTTTGGGAGGAGAAATATAATCTATATATATATTATATTTCTCCTTCCAAAATGCATGACCTGGTACCTGTTCTGCCAACATGTTGTGGACTGGTTTAACTTTCGTAGGTGTCCCCGACTTCTGAACATCTCCCCGGCCGAACTCTCGGCCCTTCGATGTCTCTGACGCCGCAAAGACATTATCATAAAACAGCCAACCAGAGTGGAGGTGTGGTGGTGTGGCGTGCAGATCTCTACAAGGTTGAAGCTCTCCGCCAACTTCAAGACACCTCTTTCTGTTGCTCTTTGCCCTCTAACCCCATGCCTACCTACCAACAAACTGTCCTCCACTATCCACAATCTCATCTCCTCCTCCTGTTTCCTTCCCACTGCCTCCACCTACATTGTCTGCACTCCTCGGACCTCCACCATTTGCTTCCTTCAGAAAATCCGCAAGCCCAACAAGATGTTAAAATGCTGAGTTGACTTAAAACTATTAAGGGCAATTAGAGAAAAGCGAATATAATGGGCTGCTTAGAACATAAGGTCCAAATTTTGAATTGGCCAATGTGGGTGTACTTTGATTAGGGTAACATATCTATGAAAGAGTGGTACCCGTTATTAACTTGCCAGACACACTGGGGGGGGGGGGGGGGAAGAAGTTAAGTTGATGGAGGTCAGAAAGAGCAACTCCTTCCCACCCATGCAACACAGAAATAAAACAGATGTTATGAATTTAAAAAAAAAAAAAAATTTTAATTTAAAGTGTATGATACAATGTTTTTATATGTTTGTTAGCAGTCTTAACTGAAATATATTGGTTTCAAATTCTGGCACTGCAAGTTCATGGAAGGGTGTAAGATGATTACATTGGCGCCACTGTCCAACTGGTACTTATTTTATCGACTCTCCAAATTGATGGAAGGCAGAATTTGAACTAAATCTAAAGACAGATGAAATGCCGCTAAGCATTTTGTCCGGTGTGCTAATGATTTTAGTAGTTCACCATTTTAGTCCTATCTGAAATATATTACAAGTATTTCATGTTATCATTAACATAGCTAAAATATATTGTTGCCATTAGGATAATCCAGATGTATTGTAAACTTTCCTTTATGTAAAGAGATACTATGTTGATGGATCCAAGATTGCAGTTCTACCAAAATATGTAACAAATTCAAAGATAACAAAGCTCATATGTCTACCCCCCCCCCACCTCCACCTCCAAATGTGGTGTGGATTCTGTTAATTTTTCTGGTAATTGAAACCATTCTTTTCTTGGCACTTTACCATTTCATTCTTTAGTTTCAACATTTTTACAAAAAACTTTGTAACTGATCTTTTTTTTTCGGGTTTTTTTCATATGTATATATATATATATATATATATATAAAACTGGACATCTTATTTCTTTTCCCCTTTTGCAGGCATGCCAGGCCGTGTAAAGACGGTTGCTGAGATTGAAGCTGACCTACACCACCAAATGAGTCCCAACGGTATGGTTACTGTAAGTCCTTTGGAAGTACCAGACTGCAGTGGTGATATGTCAGCCTTCAACAAACTCCTCTCTATGATGAAGGCAGCTGCTGTCGACAACTCTAAACCTCATGTAAGATAACCGTCTTGATATGCTCTTTCCTGTTCTCTCACTCCCTCTCTTTTATGTCAGTCCTGCATTTTTTTTTTTCGTTTTTGTATTAAACTGAAAGCCATTTGAGAAAACGCTTATTTCACATAAACCAAATGATCTTTAAATTCTTTAAACCTCTAGCTTATTTCCTCTAACAGTTTTGCTTGATGAAACTGAGTTCATTAATGTCCTTGATCTAAGATCTTGGATACATAATGCTGAAGATCTTGTGAATGATGAATCACTATTGCCCCTTGGGCGAGTGTCTCTCATGTCTTGTTGGGTTGACCAATGTTTTGTGAATGAAATTGGTAGACAGTGCGGAAACCTATTGTATGTGTGTTTCTTTGTCTTTACGTTAGAAGCTATTCAAATGTTATCAATGTCCTGTAACTTAGTGGTACAATAAAGATATTGCTAAAAATAAGTACAAGACTTCATAAATCAAAAAAACAAAAAATCAAATCAATGGGGTTGATGATTGACTAAGATGCTCTTCAAGGTGGTAGTATGGCTGCATTTTTGACAAACCTGTGAAAGTAAACTGAGGCCTGACACCTGTACTCGATTTGGTCTTCGTACCCACAGGCTTCACCTGATAGTCCAGCAAATTAGCAATTTGTTTCACCTGGTTAATACACAGAACTGTAAGCCTGTGAACGATTTTGTATTATTTAAAATCTTTTTGTCTTTATTCTATTTTTCATTTTCTTCTTTCAGATTCCAGATCGCAGGTCACCTCCAAATCTTCCTGCTCAGCCTCCACCAACCATTCCATATTTAACATCTGGCCAAAATGAATTTTTGCATGTAGGTTTAATTTGAATTGCCATTTCTATAATTTAGAAAACAGTCTTATATATTTTCTATATTGCTCTTCACCTGTCCTCCCCTTAAGTAATTTTAGAAGTTTGCTGTTTAGAGATTTGATAGTTTAATGGTAGGAAATTGTACCATGTGCTACCCACAAATCTTTTTGTGCTGTGTGCAATACGCAGGGTATATGGCTGTAGAAAACTTGCCTAGAAAAGGCGGTGAGCTGGCATAAACATTAGCACGCCAGGCAAAGTGCTTAGCAGTATTTCGTCTGCAGCTATGTTCTTAGTTCAAATTCTGCCGAGGTCAACTTAGCCTTTCATCCTTTCGGGGTCAATTAAATAAGTACCAGTTACGCATTGGGGTCGATGTAATCAACTTAATCCCTTTGTCTGTCCTTGTTTGTCCTCTATGTTTAGCCCCTTGTGGGCAGTAAAGAAATAAGAAAACTTGCCTTGACCCTTCCATTACCATCTCAGCTGAAACTGCCTCTGACTCTGTAGTACAAATGTCTTGTTTCCATAAGATTTAAATTAAAATCTTCCACCAAACCTTAGTCACAATTTACGTTTCTAACACTAGCTTAATGATGACTGTTATTTTTCTAAATTCTTAGTTATATTTAAAATTAATTGAAAGAAACACAGAGCATCTCAAAATATGGTAACGAAAGGGTTAATGAATTCATGCAAGCATGGAAAAAATTAGACCATTAAGATGATGGTTTTTATGTCTATCACTTGTAAATTCAGTATTTTCTTCGTGAGCATGAGCCCGATTGTATTAAAGAAGGCTTCTCTTCTTGCATAGAGGTACGGATAACCTTCATGGTGTCATCAGCTTTTAAGTACAACATTACAACTTCCTTTCCAAGCTAAGGAGATTGGAGACGAGTATATCTTTGGTGCCTTGCTTCAGAACTGCTTTTCAATGTCTGTGCCATGATTTGAGCTGACGTTGGCTATGAATTTCAGCTGTGATGGTTAACTCTGTAAATGGCTAACTAGTTTTGGGATACAGTTAACTTGTGATAAGTTTGGTTCCACTCACTGATTTCATTACTGTGTGGTATGATTTGCAGTGTATGGTTGAGCAGCTTCAGTTCCACTGCATGATGTCTTAGACAGGTGTCTTCTAATATATCCCTGGGTTGACCAAAGCCTTGTGAGTGGATTTGGTAGATGGAAACTGAAAGAAGCCTGTTGTGTGTGTTAGTGTCTCTTTGACATTGTGTGATAGTTAAAGTGTCACTGTCATACAAGCAGTGACCTTTGTTTCCAGTCTTCTGTGAAAATATGCCCAGCCATGGGGAACATTACCTTGTTTGGAAACTTGTATGGACTGGTGACAAGAAGGGCAGCAGTCATAGAAAACCTTTATAAACTCTGTACAACCCTTGTAGGCATGGGGAAGTGGACTTTAACCCTTTAGTGTTCAGATTACTCTGTTAAATGTAATATTTTTTTCACTCAAATTGTTCTGAATTAATCATGCATTATGTTATAGCTTTGAGGTTTCAATGATATGATTGTTTTTATTTTTAGAATGTCACTGTAGGTTAGGTGAGAGAGGCTAGATATGACCAGTTTGAATATAAAACATGTAGAATATTTGGCCGGTTTAAACACTAAAGGGTTAAAATGATGATGGTTTTATAGTTGAGCCTAATGGTTAACAATAGGGACAGCATTCAGATGTAAAACCATCACCATCATCATCATCATCGTTTAACGTCCGCTTTCCATGCTAGCATGGGTTGGACGATTTGACTGAGGACTGGTGAAACCGGACGGCAACACCAGGCTCCAATCTGATTTGGCAGTTTCTACAGCTGGATGCCCTTCCTAATGCCAACCACTCAGAGTGTAGTGGGTACTTTTACGTGTCACCGGCACGAAGGCCAGTCAGGCGGTACTGGCAACGGCCACACTCAAAATGGTGTATTGTATGTGCCACCCGCACAAGAGCCAGTCCAGGGGCACTGGTAACGATCTCGCTCGAAAATCCTACGAAGGCCAGTCAGGCTGTACTGGCAACGGCCACGCTCAAACTGGTGTTATGCTAAAGCAAAATCCTAAAATACATATTCTTTTACTTACCATATATACTCATGTATGAATTATTTTAGACCATATTTTTAAGGTTAAATTTATGGGTTGATGATTACATAAATACTACTTTTCAGGAGTTGAAGTTCATGGTAGAACCCAAAATACCTTAACAGTAACAGAAGCCTAAATGATCTCAAAATGAAAACACACTCACAATGAGCTACAGCAATAATATTAATTTTTACACATCATAACAATAACCAATAAACAAAGCTGTGTAGCTCTTATAACTATTAATATTTGATCTTTTATTCATATCCACCCCACTCAACAAATCTGTGTAACAAAATTTTTGTTTCTAAATTTACAGGCATTGAATCGCAACAAAGAACAGCAACTCCAGATTCAACAGCAGACTCTGAATCAAATTCGAATGCAACAACAGCACCAACACCGCCAGCACAACCAAGAACAACAGCAGCAGCAGCAGCAGCAAAAGTCCAATCAGCCAACACCACAGCAACAACCGACACCAGTCTTACAACAACAACCTACCTATGTGTCTGGAGTTACCCCAACTGGAAGTGGACAGCAGACCTCTTCTGATGCTATCCTAAACTTCATCAAACAGAACCCAGACATTATTGCAAAACCTGCATCACCGAACCCACAACTGGCAGCAGTTCTGCAGCATGTCGGACACCGGAACCTTTCCCCTGGAGGACCTCCATTGCACCCTACAACATCTCAGTACCTGCAACAGAACTTGCTATCTGGCCAGCCTGGCTCTGTACACACCTCTCAGCCAAGAATCCCTTCTCCTATTAGTAAGTTTCCTCTGGTTCTCTTGTATTTAAAAACTACACACATAAAAGCAAATGTTATGGTGGTGAAGATTTTCGGTAATATTGCTGCTACTTTTCCAGTTCTCCAAAGAATTCTTGGAGAGAAGTAAGAATCTGTTGAAGATATTTATAGTTAAGAACTAATATGTTCACTAATACTGAAATGAATTTTTTTTTTTTTTTTTTTTTTTTTTCCCGTTTAGTGAAAAACTGTTTCATTGTTTTATTTCTGAGCAATTTCAAATTTACGACAATAAAGTTCTAACATTTTGAAGATCAAGAATTTTTTTTTTTCCCTATTCTCTTCAACTTTCTACTTAGAGCAATTCTTGCAATTTCATAAATCTTTTTATCAAAACCCCTACAATAATATAATCGGTGTTTTTTAGGAGTCTTAAAGTCGTTTGAATTGCAAAAATCAGTTCAGCGGAAAGTAATGTTGTTTAGCTTAAGCTTAACCTTAAAGGAGCAGACTTATTATTAGAAATTCCCCCTTGTGACCTGTGTTCCCCTTATATTTTTTTAACCCTTTAGTATTCAGATTCTTCTGTCGAATGTAATGCTCATTTATTCACATTGTTTTGAATTAATCAGTTATCTTGAAGCTTTGAGATTTCAGTGATGTGATTTAGTTTTAGAATGACATTGTAGGTAGGTGTGAGAGGTCAGATCTGGCCAGCTTAAATATAAAATGGGTAAAATATTTGGGCCAGATATGGTTGGATTAAATCCTAAAGGGTTAAGATAGTGGGAGTGATTTTCTATTCTTAAAAGATCGAATGACCACATAGGAGTTTCCTTATTGGTTTGGAGCCTAAAATATAATCTGTTACTGGGATAAGATCCTTGAATGAGGATTCAGCAAATTCTGTTTTTCTCTCTCTAACTATATTTGTTTGGTGCTACTTATGCATATAGTCTATTGCAGTATCCATAGCACTACGTAACAAATTTTAATTTTTTTTTTGTTTTTGGTCAGTGTTATTTTTTATTTGCTTCTATCTAGAAATCAAAGGAAATGACTACAACCCCCCTCAAACTTTGCTTTTCTGTCCTGGACATCAATGTTTTGAAACTGACCTATTTTCCATTACATTTCAGGCATTCAGCAACCGAGTTGCTGAAGCAGAAATATTGTTATATTTCTGCTTATATATTCTGCTATATAGGCGGCAAGCTGGTAGAAACGTTAGCACGCCAGGCGAAATGCTTAGCGGTATTTCATCTGCAGTTATGCTCTGAGTTCAAATCCCACTGAGGTCGACTTTGCCTTTCATCCTTTCAGGGTCGATTAAATAAGTACCAGTTACGCACTGGAGATCAGTATATTCGATTTAATCCGTTTGTCCGTCCTTGTTTGTCCCCTCTGTGTGTAGCCCCTTGTGGGCAGAAAAGAAAAAAATTATTATAGCAAATATTCTGCTCACTACCACAGATTAGCTTGTCAGTTGCTTGACCTTAACCAGCTGAGCATGTCCCTTAATGGCTGACAATATGTGCATCCCTGATTATGAGCAGGAATTGTTCTTTGGAGTTTGAATAAATATAACGAGCAAAGTTTAAAGAAATTATTAACCATTTTTCGTACTTTCTTGGTGTAAGCAAATAGGATATAACAGTTGCTATCTAAGGACAAAAATTGTGTTACACAGGGTAGTCTATGCTGTGATATTACTTGATCTGGGATGCTAAAGTGTAAATGGCCTGTTAGACTGCATGCTAAAGTGGCAGCATTTGTTCTTTATATTTCAATGTGTCCTTTTACAATGTACTGGACTGGAAAAATGTGTTGATAATTTTTGTTTTCTCACTTTTGATTTAAAATTTAACTAATGTGCAATTTTTTTTTTTATTGCAGTGTTTAGTCAACAACCACCTGTACACTTAAGTGCACCTGCACCTGTCCATCCTGGGCCTCTGGTGCAAAGCAGTCTTGGTCAGCCTATTAGTAATTTGACGGTAATAATCACATTCATCTTTTTTTTTTTTTTTGTTTAATTGCTTGGCTGCAGGTCACAGCCTTCATTGAGATCTGTTTAACTTCCCACCTATTGCTGGAATTCATTTTATGAGTGAGTGATCTTGGAGCTATATGAACTGTTCTTTTGCTCAAAAACTCAACGCCCTGCCTAGTCGACCTGTTGAGGCAAGTGAAATCGAAATCGAGTTAAATTCGACGACTGACACCCATGCCAACGTCGTCTCCTTCATTGGACACGAAACTCAGCTTGCGAAGACTTGTTGGGGAAATCGAAATCGTGATGGCACCTGTGCCCAGCGTCGCCTTTCTGGCACTTGTGCCCGCGGCATGTATAAGGACTTTCTAGTGAGATCGTTGCCCCTGGACTGGCTCTTGTGCGGGTGGCACATAAAATACACCATTTTGAGCGTGGCCGTTGCTAGTACCGCCTGACTGGCCTTCGTGCCGGTGGCACGTAAAAAGCACCCACTACACTCTTGGAGCGGTTGGCATTAGGAAGGGCATCCAGCTGTAGAAACTCTGCCAGATCAGATTGGAGCCTGGTGTAGCCATCTGGTTCACCAGTCCTCAGTCAAATTGTCCAACCCATGCCAGCATGGAAAGCAGACGTTAAACGATGATGATGATGATGATCCTACATGTATGAGTGCAGCCACTATCCACTAGGCCATGCACCTTCACTATTAGTAATATAAAGCAAGACAGTTTCTGAGCATTTAGATTGCCATGGACTTAATAAATTCTTCACTGTTTGCTACATTTGCTAATAAACTCTAAAACCATTTCTGAAGGTCACCTGGAAATGATGATGAAAATGATAATGAAAATTTTAGGTGTTTATGTCGTTAATCATTAAAATTGGTGTTTGCTTAATGAATTGATGAAAAATGTTATCGTTCTCCATTCTTCAGAGTGCAACCAACATACGACCTCACAGTGTGCTTCCGCGCGTGAACAGCCCCAAGGATATGATGTCCTTTAAGAAGGATATGGAAGAACATGAACGATTTCTTAGAAAGCAACAAGAAAGGTCTTTGTTTTTATTTTTATGCACCGTATAGAGTATGGCTTTTAATCCTTTGGCATTCAGGTTGGTCAGTCGAATACAATGCTTATTTATCCATATTGCTTTGGATTAATCATGCATTCTTGTAACTCCAAGATTTTGATGATAGTTTTTAGAATATTGCAGGGTAGGTGTGAGCGGTCAGATCCGTCCACTTTGATCATAAAAGCAGACTAAAGAGTTAAGCATTTGCTGTAGAAACTCTGCCGGATCAGATTGGAGCCTGATGCTGCCATTTGGCTCACTAGTCCCCGGTCAAACCGTCCAATCAATGCCATCATGGAAAGCAGACATTAAATGATGTTTTAGTAGATGGTAATGGCTTTGTCTGATGACTGGTTGAAGCCAGAGGCTAATAACTGTAACTGGGTTATATTTATTTTATCAACAGCTCTGTGCTGAATCTCATAAAAAAACATTTGAATGTCCAGTGGCTCAGTCCACACGGACTTAAACAAGCGGCATAAGATGGTATATCATCACTGCGAGAGGCTGAAGAAATATTAAGCTCTTGATTCTCAGCTTGCAGAGCTGAATACTTTCTCCCAGGTTCTTTGAGAGTATTTGTTTTCAGTTATTAATTGAAGAGGAAGTCATTGGTGATGGGTGAATATCGACTATTTAACTGGTTTAACATTTGTTTCGTCTAATTCAAACTTTTCTTGCAATTTCAATGAAATGCTCGTCTACTCGAAGGGCAAATTTTTCAACTATATTCCTACTTGTATATCATGTCAACTTGGTTCCTTAATGAATTTGACATTTCTGCAGGTTAGGGAGATATGTGCAAGTCAATGATGCTTGTGTGTGGAGGGAGCACAATTCTTGAAGGATTGTGTAATGTTATTTTGGTGGTGTGCTGTTTGAGAAATAACTCTTGTCGAGTATGCATATTTGGTAACTGAAGATAGGGAGTTTCTTGAAGGAAGAATCTTTCTCTTCTTCTGAATTTAATGACTGTAACCATTTGTTTTACAGATCCAAGTCTCCTGTCTCTATTAGCCGAGGAATTCCAACACCAGTCAATATGGGTCCCAAAGTAAGTAAAAATTAATAGATGTGCTTTTGCATTGATGACTCACTGTAATAGCGTACATCATTGTCAATCCTAACACACTTGATATATGAACTGAAGAAGTTTCCATGTTGTCAGTCGACTTAGAAGTAGCTATTAAATCTCTTGGTCCTTCTAATATAGTAAATGCAAAAACTAATTTGTGTATGCCAGTTGAGCACGGGGGGGGGGGGGCAATGTGATGGACTAACCTAGTGGTTCCTGACCTTTTCACTACCAAGGACCCTTTTTATTTAAATGAGTTTTCCCACAGTTTCTTTTTAATATGTTTATCCATATGTGTGTGTGTATATATATATATATATATATATAATAATAATAATAATAATATTAGGGACACTTATAATATTTACTTTGTTTTATATTATACTCATTTATTGTGCTTTTAATTATTAATTTTTCTATATGTGATAGTGGATTTTCATTGATGAGTTTTTGAAACTTGGTTCTTTTCCCTAAAACTATATATATAATATCAATGTTAATTCTCGAAATGAAGTATTAACAGTAACTGCACGATAAAGTGTAGTATATTGCCACTTAAGTGTGGCTGACCCCTAGGGGTGGATGTTACTGTTGCTTTTAGCCCCAGGAGGACATCTCCTCCAGCTGGCTTATCGACACATGACTGTGTCCTGTTTGCCAAGGGAAGTTATATATATATATATATATATATATATATATATATATATATATATATGAAATTTTGAATTTAGTTCATGGACTCCCAGTACTACCTTTTGTGGACCACAGGTTGGAAACCACTGGACTAACCCTTTGACTCCAAATTTAAGGCCTTGTACCTATAGTAAAAAAAAAATATCTGATCACAATGTATTGCACTCAATAAAAACATGTGTATCCTGTGATGATCCACATAGCACATTGTAAACAATTTTTAATACAACAGATGCATGCTTCACATCACACACACATACACACACATGCTTTTGTTTTGAGAATGTGCATCACATAATACATGTTTTTATTGTGTGATACATCCTATGATCACATATTACTCACCAACTAAACCAAATTAATCTCCTTCCTTCCCATGTATCACATATGAAGCACACGCACATACATTCCCCTATTTATGTTCTTAGTAGAATGTCTATTGTATATGCTTCGTACATTGCCATGGAAATGTCCGGTATATCACATGATACACTGGACAGGTAAAGGGTTGATGACACAAGTATAATAAAACACTGCAAAGCATTTTTGCCCGGTATTTCACCAATTCGACCATCTACTATACTTTTTTTAGACTTCGGTATCGGTGGCTTTTACACCAACATCAGTGATTAGGAAGATGCATTCAGAAAAGGCTGTGGAGAAAGAACGCCAGGCCAAGCAGGATGGATGTAGTTTAAACAGTATGTTATTTCTTTTTTCCTTTTTATTTTCTGAATTTTGTTCTTTGCTCTAATAGCATATTTTTTACAAGTTTACTTTACAAACCTGAATATTTGGACTTGATCATTAACCCTTTAGCATTTAGAGCAGCTATATCTGGCCCAAATATTCTTGTTTTATGTTCAAACCAGCCAAATTACCCTACAGTGTCGTTCTAAAAATAAACAACCTCATCATTGAAATCTTGGAGCTTCAAGATAATGCTTAATTAATTTGACAGAAAAATCTGAATACTAAAGGTTAAGCTTTTGATATACAGTGTGTCCACAAGGTCTGGGTACATGTAGTAAATAAAATCATAACATAAACAATTAAAGATAAGAAATAATAATTTCTTAAAGTATGTGTTAATCCCCATGTACCCAGACTTTGTGGACACCCTGTATAAAAGCTAGTTGTTACTAGCTGAAGAATAGTAATGGTGTTAGCTAGTTTGACAATTCAACAGGTTTTTATTGTCATCCAGTGCAGTAATGTCTATAGACTAGTCCAGATAGCTGTGTATGAGTTCAATGTAAAGATTTGGTTTAAAAAGAAAAGCAACAAAAATTCTTTATCCTTGGGGAAGTCTTGAGTAGACATGATAATAAATGCATGAATTGTTAAATCCATTGTCTTGGGACATTTCACCCGAATTACGTTTCCCCTTGACAGTAATAGTATATATCTTAACCCTGCAGCATTCAGATTGCTCTGGCAAATGTAATGTTTATTTATTCGTTGTTTTGAATTAATCATGCATTTTCTTGTTTTGATGAAATGACATTGTAGGATAGGACAGACCTGGCCAATTTAAACATTGAGTAAAATATTTGGGCTGAATGTGACCAGTTAAAAGTTAGACACAGCTCATGTTGAGCCAACAAAAGAGTCTCTCTGAAGCTGTTCAGCTTACTAGAACTAGCAGCCGAATCTTCCTCAGATCACATGCTGTCATTTTAAAGAATATACTGGACAATGTAGTCTATGAAAAGAGACAGTAAGGGTGGTCATTGCTGGAGCATTTTTTTAAAATCACATCTGCTCTGTTAAGGCTAGCCTTACGCTAGATCCCAATACAACATGGTATCTATGACTAAATCTGATTTTGTTTCTTCAGTAGATTTGTACTATTGCCACCTTAACCTCTTAATTTTTTTTTTTTCTCTTTTTTAGGTTATTCAGCTCAAAAAACCCTCATGAAAAACCAAATGTACATAGACAGTGTCCTCAAAGATTCCTACAGCAACAATGTCTGTTCAGACAGCTCTCGAAGCAGTCCTCTGTCACTCATCTGTGACAAAAAAGACATTGGTCAGGGTCCCTCAGTGAATGGCCACCCTCTGCCAAGGAGCCAGGACGGATTGCCGAACCAACATTCTGGACAAACACCTTTCCTCTCTCAATCACATCCCAATCTCCCAATAGACTCTAGCATCATTGGTGGCAGCCTGAACATAAGTGGCTCTTGCAATTCTTCGGCAACACCGTCACCTTCGTCAGCCAAGTCCTCAAAACTGACCCCTCACAAGGGCCCTATGTCTACTGCTGGATGTGGTGAGATCCTTGCTGCTCAACTCTTCAACCATGAACAACAGGTAGGAACGGTTTTACTGTCTCTTGATCCACCACCACTTTCACTGTCATCTCACTTTATCTGCCTCCATCACCAACACTTGTATCTTTTAATCAAGCACCACCACTACTCATTCAGCACCAGCACCACTCCTCGCATCTCTTAATCCAGCACCACCACCACCACCACTCATATCTTTTAATCAAGCACCACTCCTCGCTTCTCTTAATCCAGCACCACCACCACCACCACTCATCTTTTAATCAAGCACCACCACTCGCATCTCTTAATCCGGCACCACCACTCGCATCTCTTAATCCGGCACCACCACTCGCATCTCTTAATCCGGCACCACCGCTCGCATCTCTTAATCCGGCACCACCGCTCGCACCTCTTAATCCGGCACCACCCCTCGCATCTCTTAATCCAGCACCACCGCTCGCATCTCTTAATCCGGCACTACTCATATTTCTCGATCCAGCAGCACTTCCACATTTCTTTTGTTTTTTAAATATTTTCATCTGAAGCAGTTTTTAATGAATTGGGTTGAGTCAATGGCATTCTCAACATGTGAGTGCAAATGAGCTGAGACAGGTATGGGTGGGTTGGAAACTAGATGTAAGAATCAGATCTTGTCTATAAGAAGACTACACTGGTACAGGCATTACATGCATATGCATAGAGGATGTCAATCCCATGAAGTGTTGAATACTCAAAGTAAATGGAACCTGTTGTCATGACGATAACCTGAGATGAAGTGTTGAAGGTTGATCTCTAGATTTTTGAACTTCATAAAAGAATTGACAAAGAACTGCAATGAGTGGTGACATGTTGAAGACTCCTCCACTTGTGCAAGCGTAGCAGTATGGATGTTGAAGTGATGGTGGTGGTGGTAGAAGTTGGGATGTTGCTCATTGTGTTCCATTTATCTGAATTTACTGCTCTTCTCAATCACAAGTTCTGGGTTGAGTCTCTTTGAATAGCACCTTGAGCAAGTGTCTTCTACTGTAGCGCCAAGCCAACTAAGTCCCTGTCACTGGATTTGGTAGATAGAAACTGAAAGAAAAGGGAAGAGGTGGCGAGCTGGCAGAAACATTAGCACGCCGGGAGAAATGCTTAGCAGTATTTCGTCTGCCGCTACGTTCTGAGTTCAAATTCCGCCAAGGTCGACTTAGCCTTTCATCCTTTCGGGGTTGATTAAATAAGTACCAATTACGCTCTGGGTTCGATGTAATCGACTTAATCCCTTTGTCTGTCCTTGTTTGTCCCCTCTATGTTTAGCCCCTTGTGGGCAATAAAGAAATAAGAAACTAAAAAAAAAACCATTGTGTGTCTGTGTCCCCCTCCTTGTCACACAGTGTTATGGCTATAAATGAGTAAAGGCGAAGTTACCTTCTTCAGTCATGTTGACTCTTAAGGGCTGGTTTCCATGGTGTATAAAGTCTCCACCTGGATATGACACTGGTCTGTCACTGGATTACTCATTTTTGCCAACCAAGTGGACTGGAGCAACATGAAATGAAGTATTTTGCTCCCAGGAATTGAGACTACGATCATGAGTCCAATACCTTAACCACTAAGCCATGCGCTTTCACAAATGAGTGTGACTGTAATAAAGGTAGTGTCATTCATTTCCAATATTCTGCTAAAACATGTCTCGCCATGGGGGAAATATTACCTTGCTTGGAAACAGGTGAGGGTTTGTGACAGGAATGTCACCCAGCTGTAGAAAATCTGCCTCAATAAAACTATGAGCCATGCAGTCGTGGGTCATCTATGATTGCATGATAACAATGATGATGACAGTGCTTTTTTTAACATGGCACCTTGGGCAAGTGTCTTCTATGACCTCTGTCCGACCAAAGCCTTGTGAGTGGATTTAGTAGACAGAAACTGAAAGAAGCCTGTCATATATATATATATATATATGTATATATATATGTATATATATATATATATACACACACACGCACACACACACACACACACGCACAGACATATTTGTTGAAAATGTATCTAGATTTGAAAAACTTGTAATTGTTTAAAATTAATTTATTTACATATATATCAAACTAGTTTCAACAATATTTTTTGTTCATCAATGGTAAAAATTTAGAATTATGAATTTTAAATTTATTTTAAACAATTATAAGTTTTTCAAATTTAAGTGCATCTTCAACAACAAATTTGCCTATATTTTTTCCTGTGTGGAAATACACTCCCCTCCTCTTGTTATATGTGTGTGTGTGTGTGTGTGTGTGTGTTTACATCCCCATAACTTAGCATTTTGGCAAAAGAGACCAATAGAATAAGTACTAGGCTTACAAAGAATAAATTCTGGGGTCAGTTTGTTTGACTAAAGGCAGTGCTCCAGCATGGCTGTAGTTAAATGACTGAAACAAGTAAAAGAAAAGAATATAAGATTCCTGTAGATGCATTTGCCCAGTTATAATAATTTTTGCAGTCTAACTATTTTTTTAATCTGTATTAAACTGCTCTCATCTGGGATTTCTTTTTTATTGTTTCAGAATCCTAGTCCCTCTCAAACTCTATCTAGCAGTCCGTGTGACCAGTCTAAGTCACTACGGGCACTTATGGGTCAAGGTATGATGCAGAATCTCACTTCGCAACTCCTCCAGTCTGGTATTTCAAACACAGCGACCAGTGCAGCCCAGCAACAACTCTCATCAAGCTTGGCTGGACGACCAATTGTTAAAGGTAACACTTCAATAAATTCATTGATTCATACTCGAGAAACAGGTATTAAGAACTTCAAGTATTTACTCTTCGCTTCTATTTGGGGTTAGCTGTACCCATAATCCCTTTTACAGGGAGTCTGTGATTGGAGGAAAAGTGGAAGGTTTCTTTTAAACAAGAGGCCTGGACCAAACACTTGCAACATAGGACCCAGCTAAATACATCCAAAAGCCAGGTGGTGCTGTGAAATGGGGTGATAGTCTGTGATCCAGGCAGGCCATAGTTGGATTTGAACTCAGAATGCAAGGAACTGGAACAAAAATTGCAAAGCATCTCTTCTGGCATTCTTATAGTTCTACCAAACCAATGTCTCTTTTTTTTTTTTTTTTTTTTTTCAATATTGCTTAGGTGCCAAGTGTAGCTGTGTGGTAAAATGCTTGCTTCACAGTTATGTGGTTCTGGGTTCTGACCTACCTTGTGGCACCTTGGGCAAGTGTCTTTTGCTGTAACCTTGGGCTGACGAAAGCCTTGTAAGTAGAGCTGGTCGACAGAAGCTGAAAGATGTCCTCTGTGTGTGTGTGTGTGTGTGTGTGCATACATTGGTTGGATGTTTGACGGGAGCTGGTGTGTCAGAGGGTTGCACCAGATTCCAATGTCAGCTTTGGCATGGTTTCTACAATTAGATGCTCTTCTTAATGCCATCTGCTTTACAAGTTATGTCTTCTACTGTGTGCTGACTCTAGTGAGGTCACTAAGTAACTCATAAGACAAGTCCTCCCTCCTCAACTGAGGGAGGAGTAGAATTGAAGGAGGTGGCTTCATTCCGGGTGGTGAGGGATAAGATGGAGTGCCTTGTAGGGGAGATATGTAGCTGTCCCAGTTGGGAAAGAAAGAGGATAGTGAAGGTGTCACGTTATCAAGTTGCAGGGAGGTGAATATAAGCGAAGTGCTATGAGTGGGTAAATAAGTTTATGGGAATATAAAGCCCAGTGGCAGATGGATGGGGGTAGAGGGAAATGCAGTGGAGGCAGGATGAGTCATGGACATCATTTGGTAGGGAAGACAGGTAGTAAGTATAGGACAGGCAGGTAGTGGTAGGTGACAGCAAAGATGGAAAGGACGTACAATGCCAGGGACAAAGTCGCAGGAAAGCTACTCAATGCCAGTGGATATTAAAATGTTGTGGGCAGTGTTTTAGTGTTGGGTAATTATAGCTACCCTTTAACTGATTTCTGATTTTCAAAGCCTGGCGTTTATAATGAAATTCGTAGTTAGTCATTGAAAAAAAAGAAAAAAGGTATAGAGAAAAAATGTTACCCAATATTCCATATGCTATTATTTATAACTTTATCTACATCAAACTCCACCATTAAAAGCAAATTATTTCGCACTTTCTCGAAGTTTCTAAATTGTGATGTAAACATACAATTCTTGTTGCTAAGAGTGAAGCTTCTAAAATGGGTAGATTTGAAGGATTGCTTTGGTACAATGGCAGAACGTCTGTCATATTTACAAATGTAGGACCAAGCCCCACAGGTTGTCTTTAACTTTACTATCCAAAGGGTTTTTAACCCAATATTTACACACTTGGAGTTCCACTGTTTATAATGTATAAAGAATGTTATATATGGATATTATGTATACCTGTACACATACATTATCTTTTTGTTTGGTAAGTAGAGATGTCTGTCTGGTTGTTTGTCTTTCTGTTAACTTGTTTTTATTTCATGTAATGTATATGTTCATGCATGTGTATTCATACTTATATATATGTATATATACACACACACACACACACACACACACACACACACGTAAAAAGCATCCGGTTCACACTAACCTTGCCCATGCTAGTGCCATGTAAAAAGCACTGAGTCTGCTCTGCAGAGTGGTTGGTGTTAGGGAGGGCATCCAGCTTTGGTAGCGTAGGGTAGTTTTTTACCTGGTTGGCTCCTGTCATCTGTCCTACCCATGCATGCATGGAAGACGGATGTTAAACAATGACACACACAAACACATGAATTTACACTTCCCCCTCTGTCAACACTTGTTTCCACATAGGCTCTTGCTGAGACCCCCTTTGGTCATGACTGACCATGGGATTGCACCTAGACTAGAAAGTTCTCCTCCCAGGCACAAGTCCGGGCAAGGTTGTTTATGGAAGACCAGCAGTCACCCATGCATACCAGCCTCCCCCTCTCCATGCCACTGATGTTATCCAAGGGAAAGGCAAAGGCTGATACAACTTGGCACTAGTGACGTTGCAACTCATTTCTACAGCTGAGTGAACTGGAGTGACGTGAAATAAAGTGTCTTACTCAAGAACACAACACGTGGCCTGGTCCAGGATTCGAACTCACAACCTCACGATCGTAAGCTCAACACTTTAACCACTGAGCCATGTGCCTTCATAGGCCCTTATATATATATATATATATATATATATATATATATATATATATATATATATATATATATACACATATGTATGTATGTATATGTATGTATATATATATTTATATATATATATATATGTATGTATGTATATGTATGTATGTATATATATATATATATATATATATGTATGTATGTATATGTATGTATGTATATATATATATATATATATATATATATACACATATGTATGTGTATGTATGTATGTATATATATATATATATACATATGTATGTATGTATATATATATATATATACATATGTATGTATACATATATATATATATATATATATATATATATATATATATAAAAGAAAAAAATACACACACACACATGAACATATACGTACACATTTTTGTATGTCCTCTGGACATGTATTTTCCTGTCTATAGGACAGCTTATATATTCATGCATAGAAATGTATATTTATAAATATATGTACAACTTTATCTTCACAACCACACATAGCTACCTGTCTGTATGCACATGCGTGCCAAATAGAATGTACTGTCCACTCTGTCGGGTGGTTTGTGTTAGGAAGGGTATCTACCCATAAAAACCATGCCAAACAGTCTTCTGCCTGGCCAGCCTCCACTCAAACTGTCCAACCCATGCCAGCATGGACAGTAGATGTTAAACAATGATGGTGACCTCTATGCATATCTGTAAATGCATAGCTATGCCAAAACCTTTATACATTCGCATGCATTCATATGTATAAATGCAGAAAAACAAGTACATATGCACATAACCTCTTCATGTCTGCTTCCTATGTGGCATGGGCTGGACAGGAGTCTTTGTCAGTGTTTTATGACCGGATGCCTTTGATAACATACTCAGAGCCATTCCTTATGCTATACACAGATACAGCGACTAAAAAAAGAAAAAAATCAAGACAAATATGGTGTACATGTTTGTTCATTCCTTATAACTTGGGTTGTTTGACACTGTACATCTGTTTACCTGTTTGTGTTTATATGTCTATGTAGCTGTTTGCTTATTTATGTCTATATATGTCTGTTTATATATGTGTACATCTTTCTGTTCAGTTTTGACACTTTTTTTCAGTTTCTTTACCCAATGAGTGGAGCCTGGAGTTCACTATACTAACCGAAGTATCGGAGGAACACATGCTACTTGCATTAAATGTCAACATTAACATTGTTTTTGCTGTACATGACACATGATTAACTTATTTTCTAATATATATATATATATATATATATATATATATATATATATATAGTGTGTGTGGTTTGTCATTACTGATAAGTCTTTGCATTAGTTTAATTATCCATCCAGCTACTTTGAATATATATAACCTTTTCGCATCTAAACCAGCCATATTCAGCCAAGATATTCTGTTTTATGTTAAAACCAGTCAGGTATAGCCTCTCATACGTATTCTCTACTGTCATTCTTAAAATAAACAATCACATCATTGAAATTTAAAAGCAATGCATGGTTATACTGTTCTGTATTTTAGAGATGAGGAATTATGTACATTATTTACATGGACCGGATAGTTGTCCTCACCTTCTTACCACAACGTTTCGGGTCATGTACTCTCCAGCCTTCATCAAGTGTCCTGGTGGAATTTCAAACCCAACCCTGATGAAGGCTGGAGAGTACATGAGCCGAAACGTTGTGAGGACATGTATCCATCCAATGTAAATATTGTAATGCATGGTTAATTCAAAACAATGTGAATAAGCATTATATTTAAGAGTAATCTTGATGCTAATGGGTTAAACAAAGATTTATAATTTATGGAGTACCACTAATTGGTCTTGACACAAGTGGTTTCCCATTGCCTTATCTAAAACAGTAGACTTGAACTCAGTGCCACATTCCAATGAAATATTTAATTTTGCACCACTACTGCTTCCTTGATGGTCGATTGACTGTGCTGCTAGGACATTGGATAAAATGCACTGCAATATTTTTCCCCCAGCTCTCTGTGCTGTGTTCAAATCTGACTTCTATCAATCTTGCTTTTAATCCTTTAAAAAAAAAGAGCACCAGCTCAGTGCTAATGCAGCCTTCTCCCTCCCCCCCCTCTCTCTCTCTCTCTTCAGTTGCCACATTCTAGATCAGCAGTGGTTCTCAACCAATTTTTTTTACATGTGGGCCCTACCCCTCAATTCCTATTTTGCTCAGATAGACCCTCCTAGCCATTCCTAGTCATTCAGTGTTTACGAAAGCTTATTTTTATTGCTAAATACTATAAGGAATTGTATAAAAAAAATTGTTGAAATATTTTGTGTATTGTAGAAGAATAACTAACTTATTACATATAAACTTTACCAGCAAAATCTTATATAGACCCTAGTTGCGAACAACTGTTCTAGACATTTCTTTGTATTAAAGGTGGGTGGGCTGAAGGGGTGTCAGTGTCTGCTAGTGACCTCTCAGGTACCCAAACTAATTAGTGGAAGCCTACTACTTGCTACTAAGTTATTTTCAATTTCAGCAGTGGCTATTTTTTTTAAATGTTTTTTTTTTTTTACTTTGTTTCATTTCATTGGACTGTGGCTGTGCTGGGGCAGGCATGGCTTTCAAAGGTCTTTTTAAAACAAACGAACCCCAGTACTCTTAAGTCTGGTACTTCTGTCTCTTTTGCCTGTTATGGGTATGTAAAGAAATCAAGTCGAGCAGTGGTGATGGGGACAAGTACAGACGTGTGTGTGTGTGTGTACACACTTACATGACTGACCTCCACATAGTTCCTATCTATGAAATTCATGCTTTAGTTGGCTCAGGGCTATAACAGACATTTGCCCAAGGTGCTGTATCATGGCACTAAACATGAAATCATGTGCTCTGCAAAGCAAACTTATTCACTCAACTAAACCGGTGCCTATAATTCTTTACTGCTTATTACCTGGAATTTATGCACTATGCTTTGGTACCTACATAGAACCAGGTGAAGTAAGTTCTTTGATGGCTCAATAATTTTCATCACATCCATCACAAAGTAGAAAGTGGTGCTGAGATATAGATTGTTGACCTCTGAGCTAGTTGTCTTAATATAGTTTTCCTTTTCAGCCATTTGTAAACTGTTATTTGTGGTGTTTGTGGGTGAGTTTTAGCTTGAGTACTTTATTGGAAACTGAGATGGAGCTATAGTTCTAATGTAAGAACTTTATTGAAATTAAGGAGATCATCGTCATTGCTTAACGTCTGCTTTCCATACTAGCATGGGTTGGACGATTTGACTGAAGACTGGTGAACCAGATGGCTACACCAGGTTCCAATCTGATTTGGTAGAGTTTCTACAGCTGGATACCCTTCCTAGTGCCAACCACTCCGAGAGTGTAGTGGGTACTTTTACGTGCCACTGGCATGAGGGCCAGTCAGGCGGTACTGGCGACGGCCAAGCTCAAAATGTTGTATTTTACGTGCCACCTGCACAGGAGTCAGTCCATTGGCAACGATGGATCTGTAAATGTTCGATACATGAATATTGTGACCCAAGTGTGCAATTGATATGAGAATAGGGCAACACTGTTCAGACTGAAGCCAACTGTTGGTATTAGGTCTTGGGCTTTAATACATTGTCCTACTCTCCTATTACATCTGAAAATATTAGACGTTTTTTGTTTTTGTTTTGGGCCCCTGTTTATTATTTCTTTTTTCACTTTTAGTTTGATGCTATGCCTGTGTCATTTGAGCAAGTGATATTTTAGTCCCCTCCAAGTTCCTTCAGCTTTGAGTAGCCCAGTCTTGTAAAATTAGGTATCATTTGCCTCTTCATTCTTTCAACTGTAAAACAGTAAAACCCCTCAAGTCCTTGCTGTGCATTTAGTTGGCTGGCACTGCTCACAGTTTAGATTACTCATCAGTAAAGCACTTGTGATACTCTTAGTTTGGAAAGGAACTCTCTCTCCAATTATTGTTGGTTGTCTTAAGGTAGTAGTTAAAGAAATAATTTTATTAAATATAAAATCAAAACATAGCCTATCATTTGACTAACTCTGCAGTGGTACCTGGTGTTTTGTTGTCTGAGATATTTCTAAAAAATATTGTTAGTCCCAGGTCAGTCTAGACTGACTTGTCATCTAAGAATTCTAGTATTGGTCATGCTTTTTTACCTCTGGAATAGTGTATGTAGGGCAAAAGTATGTATCCTTCCTTCTTTTAAGATTTTAGGTTGTGATTTGAGAGAGATTTGGTTGATATTCATGGCAAATTGAGTAACCACATGGAGACCTCTACAGTTCATTCCTTCGTGGGATAGGTTATGTTCTTGCATTTTATTTATTTAAAAAAAATTTTCAGCTGATTGTTCTTTACACTTTTAAGCATTCAGGGATGATATAGGAATGGTGGTACATCTTGTCAGTTAACCAAAGTCAGTCAACCAGACAGGACACAGGGTGAAACAGATTTAAGTGTCTTGGTCAAGTAGTCTTTCATTGTAACTTTACAGCCATTATCTTTCTGGATGTTGATGTTAAGAAACAATTGAGATTTGATATTATTTTCACTCTGCCCTACCCACTGCCCTCTCCCAATTATTGTTTTTTTTTTGTTTTTTTTTTGTCATGATTTCTATTTTGTTTGTTTTGGTCCAATTCTCCAGGGAGCACAAGTACCACTAGTTGTCTTCGGCCTACCACTGGTGTACAATCACTGACCTCCATGAACTCTACCAAAGGAGAAAGGCCCCTCAACTATCCAAGCAGCAGTACTACCAACATGGAGTTAGCTAAAGTTCTAGATTTGCATCGTTTACAACAGCAGCAGCAGCAACAGCAACAACAACACCCATCTCAACAGCCAACTTCTCCGTTGATAAGCAATGCTGCACATGGCATTTCTCAGTCTCTGAGTGTTAACAGCTCCCCGCCATTTGGCATTCCTGTCAGCAACCGGATGCCTCTACCACGTCCACTCCCCAACATCGGAGTGCATCCAGCAGCGAATGTCTTACAGATGCAGTTTATGTTGCACGGAAGAAGTAAGTAGCTACCGGGCTTCTGAAGTGTGTTCAGTACCACTGTGACCCATCTTGTATTTCCTGCATTCTATAGTAGCATCATATTTTAGATTGTCCCATGGTAAAGTGACCTGTCTTATATTAGTCATGTTCTGTGGTGATGTTGCCATTGTATATTAGCCGTGTTCTATATTATGTAGATATTGTATTTCGGACGTGTTCTATATTATGTAGTCAGCCTGTATTAGGCATGTTCTATATTTTGTGGCCATTGTATATGTCATGCTCTATAGGGATGTAGTCATTTTATATTAGGCATGTTCTATATTATGTAGTCATTTTATATTAGGCATGTTCTATATTATGTAGTCATTGTATATTAGCCATGTTCTATGGTATTGTAGTCATCTTATTTACTGTGTTCTATGGTGATGTAGCCATTGTATATTAGCCAATAGTTATGTCATTCTTGGTGGTTAGGACTTACCTATGCATGTGACTACTGGGTCTGGCAAATTTTGTGCGAGAAACCTTCATGGTTCAACAGAGGTGGTTGCAGGGATGTATAGGGTGCAGAAAATAAGATAGGGGCTAGCAAGATATCTCAGTCATCCACTATGTGTGTGTCTCCATCCCTGATCATCTTGACTGGGGTTGAAGATGCCATGAACAAGAAGGTGAGGTTAATAGTGTGCAACTCTCCTTCACTTTAAACAAATCGCCATACAAGTCATCAATCACCTTCACCCAAGATGACTAGTTGGTCCTCGTTTGTTCTGACTGACAAACATTACCCATATTCTGTAGCGATGTAGCCATCTAATGTCACCTATTTTCCATAGAAGTGTGGCCCCTGCACAGTATTAGCCATTCTGCTTTTACCATTCCTCCTTATCCCTGGCAAGGTCAGCAGTTTTATTAAATCTAATATTAACATCTGGTTAAATCCTTGTTAACTTTGGGGAGATATGTCTTCTACAAAGGTTCACCATCAAAATAAAGTTCTGTAGCCTTATTTTTGACAATTTGTACTTGGAATAAATTTTCTTGGAAAATTATTAACGAACAACCAGTGTATTAAGGGTATGGGACTTATTGCAATTATATTGTCACTGGGCTGACTTTGATAACCGAAAGCCATGCCAGATTTTTAGGAATGACCATTTATTATTTCCAATTCTTAACTTAAACGGGAGTTGTTTTTGTCTTTGCCTTGTTGTCTATGTCTGTAGTTTTACAGCTAATGCCCTAAGTGTATATTTAGGGTAATAAAAATTGTTCCCCCTTACATTGCCGTAAATTTGTAATCCTTTTACTGTCTGCATTCTTTTACAATACTGTGGTGACTAATCATTAATGTCATTGTCTGTTCATGAAATATAATTTGCCTCATCCTACAGTGATGGCATTTGATTTGATGTTGTGATTGTTTCTTTTTAGAACGGCATTGTATGGTAGGTGTGGGAGACTGTATCTGGCCAGTTTGAACATAGAACGGGTAGAATATTTGGGTTGCATATGGCCTGTTTAAATAGATTTTCTTTTTCTTTTGTTTTTTTCTTGGAGAGGTGGATGGGTGGTGTGGTGTCTGAGAACTAGTCTAGCTGTGAAAGTGGTTGGTATCAAAAGCATTAGACTGGAGAACAAATAAGTTGCGACATCAGATTAAGCTGGTATTCAGCGAGTTAATCTTTTAAACTGCATTTAGTTGGACTTAAAACTCTTTTGTCATATGTAACCTGTTTATTCCCGCACAATAGACCATTCAAGACCTGTTCCCTTATTTGTTGACGTCCTCATTATCACGATCATTAGTATTTAGCATTTGGTTTTTCTATGCTAGCATGGGTTGGACAGTCTTCTCACCATTTGTTGAGGTCTGAAGTCATTTCCTTTGTGAAGTTCGTCATTTTAAGATCATTTTCCACTACTTATGTTTGTTTGTTTTTGTTTTTTCTCTTATTTTCATTTTTAGAAACTTGTTCTTTTACAGTTTCATATATCAACTTGGTGCAAGTCACTCAAGCATAAAAGTGTGGGGGGTTTTCTTGCATCAACCTGTCAGGCAAATTAACCTGGAAGGTTGAAACTTCAGTGATCCATTTGGTCAGATAGTAATCCAGTATTTCCATCTCAGCTCCATCCCTTGGTGTCTACCACTCCTAGAATTTGGGCACAGGTACAAACTTTTACTGAACAAGGTATTCAGTGCTTCACCACTCAAAAGAAAGGAAAACCACGATGGTTTCCATGCAACAATCAGACAGTGGAACTATGCAAATTAGGTGAAAATATTTTGCTTGAAATAGGAAGTAAGGAAACTTGAATTTAATTGACCATTGCATTAATTCATGAGTTCCATGTGTGTGTCTATCTGTGTGTCTATATTGCTTGCTTTCTGTCTATTGCAGTGGCTGCCATGCATGCACAACGCTCGGCAGCTTTGGAGACACGCTTTCCAGGCAGCATGCGAGCGGTCTATCCTGGAGTGGTAGCACCACTGGTCCAGAGAACGTCCTTGGCTACAACTTCTTCTATTGGTATGACACCAAACCCGGCAGCTGCTGGGGTTGTGAATGTGGGCATGGGACAAGCTGTCTCCTCACAGATACCTTCTTCCCTTCACAAGCAAGGTGAGTAATTTGAATGACAGGGGTGGGGTTCAAACAGCGGCGTTGGTGATAAATGTCTGGGGACTCAGATGGTGGTGTTGATAGCAGCCCGAGACTCTGATAGTAGTGTTGGTGGTAGCCTAGGAATCAGGTGTTGGTGTTAACGATACCCTGGGATTTGGAAGGTGGCGGTGACCTGTTATTTGGATGGTGGTGGTGTTGGTAATGGCTTAGAACTTGAATGTTGATGGTTGAGATCTGGGATGTAGATAGTGGTGTTGGTAGTGGCCTGGAACTCAAATAGTGGTGGTGCATCTGAAATTCTTCTATCTGTTCCTTTATATTCCCCAGCACCCAAGTCTACCTTTATTTTTTTGATTTTTGTTTTGTCTAATTTTATCTTTACCGTTTCAGTCTCTGGAAGCAGTTCTCAGAAATCCAGCTCTTCATCATTAGGAAATATGACAAACACATCTGGAGCTGATGTACTGAAGTGGTTTGACAGTGACTCACTCCGGACCCAGCTTCCAAACATGCCTCTCCCGCCGCAGGGTCAGAAGGTTTTTACTGTGGACGAATTGGAGCGCAACCAGCAGGCTGTCTGAGAACCTTTCTGTCTTTTCTTCTTTCCCCCCCTCTCCCAACAACACTTGTTATACATATGCATGTGTGGATGTAATCATACATGTATATATGCATGTGTGTATGTAATCATACATGCGTATATGAATTTGTCTATGTAATCATACTTGTGTATATGCATGTAATCGTACGTGTATATGCATGTGTATGTAATCATACATGTATATGTAATTGCACATGTATATATGCATGTGTATGTAATTGTACATGTATATATGTATCCGTACATGTATATATGCGTGTGCATGTATCTGTACATGTATATATGCATGTGCATGTATCCGTACATGTATATGTGCATGTGTGCAGCAAATGTCAGCTTGCATATCTACCTATACAGTCTACGTACAGCTGTGTGTGTGTACATACATATGTGCCTGTGTATATGCACGTCTACATATGCACGTTGCATATAAGTGTACATTTTCTTACTAATTTCTTGTTCTTGGTTTCTTCTCCCATCTCTTCTTCCTCCTCTTCCTCTCCCCCTTACTTTCACTTTTTGTATCTCTCCAGTTCTTGATCTGATAGGTCTCTCTTGGCTCAGGGTGTTTGCCAGAGAAAGTTTGTAAAAAAAAAAAAAAAAAACTTAACCTTGTTCATTAAAAAAGAAAAACACAAAAAAAAGAACAAACCAAAATTTCCAACCAAAAGGATTCTTTGGTGGAGTTAATGCTGTGGTCCCATGTCCCCTACCGCCCACCCTTTTATTTTTTTCCAAAATTTTTTCTTTTCTTTCCAAGAGACAAAAAAAAGAAATGGAAAGTAAAAAAAAAAAAAATCTGAACAAAATACATGTATAAAAAAAATTTTTTTGGGGTGGGTGATGAGTTAAGAAGGGTGGGGGGTTTGGGACAAGGAAAGAAGAAAATATAGATCCCGCCCTCCTTTTCTTCTTCCACACACAAATACTAAAAACAAAAAAAGCAACAGAAGGACTATTGTTCAATGTTTATCGTTCTTTTTTTTCCCTTTTTTTTTTTTTAAAAAATAAACTTTTTTTGAAAATATTTTTTTCTTTTTTGTATCCTTCCGGTGTTTGCTTGAATTTTTTCGGAAAACAAAAAAAAAAAATTAAATATTCCCTAAAAAAAAGAAGAAAGAAAAAAAATACCCCCCATCCCTTCTGTTTGCTGTTAAAAAATTTCTTGCTATACTTGTTCATATGTTACACATGCATGTTGAAGTCTCGTTTACCAGAGACGAAGCTGATGATGATAATAAAGATAAAAACCAAAAAAAAAAATTAGGAAAAATATTTTTTGAATATAAATGTTTTACTCTTCTGCTCCTTAATACCATATATAAACCATATAATAAACAAGATTTAGATGTGAGTTACTATGTTTGTTTGGATAGTACAGTAACCATATGGCTTGTCTAATGTGCCCTGTACTATTCTGCAATAGTACACATGTTATACAAGCCTGTCTGGTTACTGTACTTATGCAGACCTTAAACATAGTAGCTCACATTTAAATTCTGTGTTTATTAAATTTTTATCTCTTACTGGATGGGTTAGGTTTTTTCTATTGAACCTACCATTAATGGAACTGTACTGATATGCAATCATTTCGACATCCTGATGTATAGCACACTTGTGCACTTGCACAGGTAGTGTTGGTTTGATGGAGGGAGTAAGCTAACATACAGCACAAACATTTGATCATTATAAACAAATCATTAGTGTAGGTTGTTCAGCAAAAGCTGAACTGCTCATGTCATCTTTGACAGAAGAGTCCATTATATATAGCAAGAAAATGGAGGGGAATATGTGGTACTCATCAACTTGCAGACATTGTATTATGTCAATTCCCCTGTTTATTTTTTAACTAAGAGGACAGGACGATAAAACCAATATACAAACACGTATGACATAATGTCATATCAGTAATAAAAATTAAAAAGGACATCTAGTGACCGAAGAAGGGACACTGTCTTACAGCTGTTTCAGCCGAGAGGTGACATGCCTCATTCTATCTATATAACTCCAGTAAGCTGGAGTAATTGATAGATGAAATGGATGAAAATAGAGGTACATGTATGGTTCTCTAGGCCTCTTCAGATTTTTACAAAGTTCAACTAGGGAGGTATGTCTTATGCAGCACGTTATACACAGGACAGACTGAGGGGTTATCTTTTCATCTTTTGCTTGTTTCAGTTATTTGACTGTGGCCATGCTGAAGCACCACCTTCAAGAATTTAATTCGACCGAATCAATGTCGACACCTTATTTTTAAAGCTTGGCACTTATTCTATTGGTTTCTTTTGCTGAACAGCTATATATTCAGGATTCAAGTGAATCAGTCTTAAATTGTAAAGCACCAAGGTCAGATCAGTGAAATTGCTATCACATACAAACAATATTTGAAGGACAAATACGTACTTACTGAACGAAACACAAACTTATACTCCAGTTGTGTGTACAAACATAAATGGCTGACTGAATATTCAATGATTCTCAAGGTTGCTCCTTGGCACAAACACTGCACTCAATAGACTGCAGATCCATGCAAATTGCAGGTTCCAAGTAAGGTGAATAGTAAGCAAATGGTATTTGTTTATATAGCAGGTGTCACAGTGGTTAAGAAGCATGTTTTCCAAACATGCCTGATGCCTTGGGCAAGTATCTTCTTTGGCTCTAGATCAACAAATGTCTTGTGACTGCATTTAGTAGACAGAAACTGAAAGAAGCTTGTTGTGTGTGTACTTTTATTCTTTTACTTGTTTCGGTCATTTGACTGCTGTCATGCTGGAGCACTGCCTTAAAGGGTGTTAGTCAAAGAAATCGACCCCAGGACTTATTCTTTGTAAGCCTAGTATTTATTCTATCGGTGTCTTTGCCGAACTGCCAAGTTACAGGGACATAAACACATCTGCATCGGTTGTCAAGCGATAGTGGAGACACACAGACACACATATACGGTGGGCTTCTTCCACTCTCCGTCTATCAAATCCACTCACAAGGCTTTGGTCGGCCAAGGCTACAGTAGAAGACACTTGCCCAAGGTGCCACGCAGTGGGATTGAACCCGGAACCATGTAGTTGGGAAGCAAGCTTCTTACCACACAGCCACGCTTGCGCCTATAATGTATAAAATGTGTTGCCCACCCACCCACCCCAACACCGCTCGGCAACTAGTGTTGGTTTGTTTACATCGCTATAACTTAGTGGTTCGGTAAAACAGACTTATATCATAAGTACAAGGCTTAAAGGAAAAGGGTACTGGGTTCGATTCGTTCGACCAAACCCTTGAAGGGCGTGGCCCTGCTTAGCTGAAAGTTCAATGACTGAAAGAAATCCTGTCATAGGGCGCCGCCGGAAATCAAACTCACGACCTGATGCTGCTGAGCTGAATCCCCTAACCACTAAGCCACGTGCCGTCGCAAACAACAGCAAATACAACAACAATAGACATGGACCAACGAGGGAGCTTTTACGTGGTTGTTGGACCTGCTAGAAATTGTAGTCAAATTTCTCTTGACTCACTCACTATCTTCTGAAGAAAAAAAGAAAAAAGAAAAGAGTGATAAGGACAATAAATATTGTCATAAGTACACTAATACTAAAAGACGGGATGGTCACGAGTGGATCGCCTTTGATCATATATCTGATGGAAACAGATTAGGGTTATCGCCACCAACAACAACGACTTGAATAAGGAGAAAAACAACAAATAAATACGCACAAAGAACAACGGCTGTTAGGCTTGAAATTACATTTTTATTAAATTCAAACGTTTTGTTTACAGTAAAACAAACACACACACACACACACACACCCTCCCCTCTCTCTCTCTCTCTTTCTCTCATTTCCTAACTCCTAAGCTCTCTCACACAAATTCCCTATCATATTTCCTCTTCTCTCGTTCACACTCTTTCTAATTTACCTTACTCTCTTTCGTTTTTCCTTTCTTTCTTTCCATTGTTTCACTCTCACTTAAATTCTCCTTTCTCTCCCCCCCCCCTCTAGTTCTTTTTGTCACTCTTCTGTATGTATGTATGTTTACTTATCTGTCTATTACTATATTTTACTTTTCCATTTTTTTAATACGTCTCTTTCTCCCCCTCAGACACATTTTCTTCCCCCTCTCCCAATATATATGTGTGTGTGTGTGTGTGTGTGTATATATATATATATATATATATATATATATATATTGTGTGTGTGTGTGCTTGTACGTATCGCCGCATCACTTCTCTAAATTCTTCAGGGCCATCTATTACGAATAGCACCGCGGTTCCAACTTCCTGTTGCAGGGTTTCCCGCATTGGGGTCTGCCGGTGCAGAATCCGTACCAGTTTGCCCTCTGCCATCATTCAGCCTCACGCCAGCGGTTCGATTTCGATTCCCGTTGACGTCGACTTGTTCTGGCTGTTGTCCCCCGTTTTGCTGTCGACGGACGAAGTTGAAAGCACCGGGGGTAAAAATACCTAAATCTGGTGTCCCCACAAAACCATTATTGTTGTTGTTATTATTATTCCATGGTCCAGTGTTTCCAGGCCAGTTACCACGTGGTACTGCACCGTTGTTGACACCACCCCATGGTGCCTGTTGACCGTTATTGTTCCACTGAGGATTTCTGCCCCATTGTCTTCCTGCAAAACCGTTGTTGTTGTTCCATGGATTTGCAGGATTCACTCCAGCAGCACCAGCGCCACCAATTGCTCCATTTGCACCATTTGCAGTATTCCAGGGACCGAAGTTCCCATTCGCATTGTTGTTGTTGTTGTTGTTGATGCCTCTAAATAAATTGCATGTCTGTTGATTACCAGGTGAACAACGATGTAACACCGGATTGAAGACATTGTTGTTCCGTCTGCACCGTCTCACAGTCGCTACCGTGTTTTGACATTGCAGAAATCGACGGCAGGTCGGGTCGTTAAAATCTTCGAAGAAGCCATTCGGAGCTGGACAAAAGTTCCTCACTTGGCCCTGAATGAGAACCACATCAGTCGCTGAAATGGAAGAAGTCGTGTATTAAATATATATATATATTTGGATTTTTATCCCTATATATATATATATATATATATATTATATATAATAGGGATAAAAATCCAAATTTACAGGTAAAAACTCAATTAAATTCAATTTATTAAAATTAAATTAAGTTTCACAGTATAATATATATATATATATATATATATATATATTTAAGAATTTAAGGATTGGAGAAAACACATGTGTGTGTTTGTGTATGTGTATTTATGTATGCATGTACGCTCTTACACATTGATTGGTATGTGTTGTCCAACCCACTATCCGGCACCGTCCAATTCTCTAACGGTTTTTTTTCAAATGAATCAAGTCATAACCTTATCCATCTATTGTTTTCATAATCGGTCATAATGTCTTACGTTTAAGATGATTCCCATGCTTTCCCTGATGAGAAGGTTACAATTTTAATATCAAAGATCCCTATGGATCACACAGGTTGTAATCCTTTGAAACATATGTAGGAATAAAGTATGCAATTATAACATGCGTTTTCTCCAATCCTTAAATTCTTAAATATACTCAAATACCCAAAATTTCAAGCAGTTCCTGCCTTAAAAACAGGAGCTAACCACAGTTATTTTGTGTTCTTTGCTACATTGGTTTCTATTAACGCATTTATTCTATCAGAAGAATTTGTATTCATTAAGATAGAAGAAATACACATAATTATATATATATATATATATATATATATATATATATATATATATATATATAGTTTTAGGGAAAAGAACCAAGGTTCATGAACTCATCGATGAAAATCCAGTCACATATAGAAAAATTAATAAGTAAAAGCACAATACATAAGTATAATATAATACAAAGTAAATATCATATATATACTTATGTATTGTGCTTTTACTTATTAATTTTTCTATATGTGACTGGATTTTCATCGATGAGTTCATGAACCTTGGTTCTTTTCCCTAAAACTATATATATAATGTATGTGTATATATATGGTTCAAAACTGTACAAAAAACAAAAAAGACAGGGAAGGGAACAACAGACAAGGTGTATTGATTTGACGCTCAGGAAAAACAGAAGAGTCTTTGACGTTTCGAGCCTACGCTCTTCTACAAAAAGAAATAAGGAGAGAAAACAGACTGAGAGAGGAATGAAAAAACCACGTGTCTGAATTAACAGTTGCAGATGCTGAATTGACCGGAAGGGCGGTAGTGGTTGGACACAAGGGAGACAGCAGTAACCTGGCTAAAGTGTGTGTGCACAAGCGTGTTTGTGTATACATACATACACACATACATGCATTATATACATTATATATATATATATATATATATATATATATATATATATATATATATATATTTATTTATTTATGTGTGTGTGTGTGTGGATTAACTAGCGCATGAACACAAGGGAGTGAAAGACCTCAAATTCCTGTTAACTTCTTTCTACAAGTTAGACTCGTATATATAAAAAAAAAAACCTGAGGTAAAATCAGTTTCTGGTCGTTTGAAACCTCTTTTGTGTTGTTATGGCTGATTGCACAGAAATGGGGGTTCAGTGTTGTGCAGCACTTTATCCACTCAAAAACAAATTGATGCACAGAAACTTTTGGGACCCTCGGAATATTTGCATGGATTCTCGGAATATTTGCATGAGTTTACGAAGTGGTCTTACTCAGTCACGAGTTGACTTCCACTATGCATGGATGTGTGCATTCTGTGTATCGTGCATGTGTATTGACATCGCTCCTCTCCTCATGTGAGACATGGACTCTGTACAAACGTCAGGTAAGGGTCCTTGAACGCTTTCATCAGAGATGTCTCAAGCACATTCTCAAT
>NC_142951.1:11214143-11219143 GCF_046866305.1 Octopus bimaculoides
TACACATATCTAACCTTTTTGCTCTATCTACTAGGTATATTTCTCTGATATTCAAATGAGGTTTGCTAATTTTTCACCCAATATCTCGCTTATTTCGATTTAAAATGTTATTTTGATCATTCCAGCATGTTTCTAAGGCTGTTTTATGCTAGAAATCAAAGTTTCATAAAAAAAATTCCAGTTAATATAATTATGGGAGGCAATGGGTTAATTAACATTACTTAATGTTGTGCGAGTGCGTGTATGCTTGTAATTGAGTGTGTGTGTGCGAGAAAGAAAAGTTGTAGTAGGAAACACTAGTCCAAGGTGCCATGCTGTGGGACTGAACCCGGAACCATGTGGTTAAGAACCAAATTTACCACACAGCCACGCCTGCGGCTGTTTATTTATTTATTTATTTATTTATTTATTGTTATCTGATACAAAAATGACGCTAGTTAACTCATCTATCACTTTCCTGGTGACAATTCGACAAATATTTTGAACTGGAGTTAACAAAACACTTCACAATGCAATAGATCAGTGGTTCTCAACCGGGGTCCATATAAAACTTTCTTCTTAAAATTTACCTGTAATAAATTGGTTGTACTTCTACGAGACACAAAAATATTTCAATTATTTTTTTTATACAATTATGTAACAGCTGCGTACTGGGGTCGATCTAATCGACTGCCCCCCCCCCCCCCTAAAAAATTTCGGGCCTTGTGCCTAGAATAGAAAAGAATATTAACAGCCACTAAGGCAGCGAGCTGGCAGAACCGTTAGCACGCCGGGCGAAATGCTTAGTGGTATTTCGTCTGCCGCTACGTTCTGAGTTCAAATTCCGCCGAGGTCGACTTTTGCCTTTCATCCTTTCGGGGTCGATAAATTAAGTACCAGTTATACACTGGGGTCGATGTAATCGACTTAATTCCTTTGTCTGTCCTTGTTTGTCCCCTCTGTGTGTAGCCCCTTGTGAGCAGTAAAGAAATAAGAAACGTTAGCACGCCGAGCGAAATACTTAGCGGTATTTTGTCTCTCTTTTCCGTTCTGAGTTCAAATTTCGCCGAGGTCGATTTTGCCTTTCATCTCTTTCGAGGGTCGATGAAATAAGTACTAGCTGTGCGCTGGGATTGGCGCAATCGACTTTCAACCACACCTGAAATCGCTGACCTTGTGCCAGAATATGAAACCTATATTAACAGCCGTTAAAGCGGCGAGCTGGTGAAGTCGAACAAAATTCTTAGCTGCATTTGTTCCAGCTATTCACGTTCTGACAGATGTAGATCTTGATGACTGCTATGAAGCAGGAGAGTATACTAGCCCCTATTCAATAAGACATTCAATACTTCATTTCATTTTACTATTTATATATTATATCTTCCACATTCTATATCCCACATTAATTTTATAAGAATATAAATAAAACATAAAAAACAGAGTTGGAACTCTTTTAAATAATATATATATATATATATGTACCAGTAGTATTTTTTGCTCTCTATTTGTTCTTTTGTATACCACATCTATTCTTAGTGAAAGTGTGACTCAGAAAGTATTTAATAAGCAAAATAATGTATAATCTTTTGAAAGGAGAATATCGTCTTCACTGTAATGAATAACAGGGGAGATAACTTCTAAGTACATTCTTAAATGTAATGTAAGGGAAGCAACTCATACACTTTGAATCAATAACTCTCACATTTTCTTTTATATCGTTTGTGTTACTGGATGCAAGTTTTATTTCTTTATCAGGATTTCAAAGGTGTTATGAACAGTTTATTATTTAGGTTTTGGGAATAATCTTGTCTTCCGAATATGTATGTATGTATGTATGTATGTATGTATGTGTGTGTGTATGTGTGTGTGTGTGTGTGTGTGTGTGTGTGTGTGTGTGTGTGTGTGTGTGTGTGTGTGTATGCGCGCGAGAGAGAGAAAGAGAGAGAGAGAGAGAAAGAGTTTGTGTTCCTTATGGGTTTGAAAACTGAGTTGCCGATTTTGACGTATGAGATATCAAAAGATTCTGTAATCTTTTTCGTTACCAAATAAAGTATGTTTTTTGCACAATTCTTTTTTCACTAGAAGAATAACATCGAAACGATGTCGGGTCGCACAATTTTGAGGTCTTTAGCTAAGGGAGGCAACTATGCCTGAACAGCCTTTATGTCTTACATGGAACATAATTAGAAAATGTTTAAAATACCAAGGAATAAAACTTCGAAGACTTTATTAGTATCATTTAGTAGATAATCTTTAAACGTGAAAGATGTTTGTTTGTGTTTTGTTTAGCCCAGAGTTGCCTTTGATGCAGCAGACTCATCGTATAGTTATTTTTTCTTCCTGAAATACTGTAAATTTGTGTCTTTCTTTTGACGAAAGGGTGTGTTCTGAGAGAGATTTGGCTGCTATTTGTCGTAGCTCAAGTTACCACAGAGACACCTATGTGTGTGTGTGTGTGTGTGTGTGTGTGTGTGCGTGTGCGTGCACGCGCCTGTTTGTTTTGTTGTGGCGAAAATGATACTTTTTCTCAGAATATTTTGCATACTGCTAACCGTTCAACTTCAAATTAAATTTATTAATTCTTGGGAGTCAAGTAGACTGAGATGTAGATATAAAGTTATCATATAGAGTGGCAGTTCAATACGAATGTTTGAACTCGTTATCTTGTGGTTAGTAATCCATTACCTTAAATTTAAAGCCATTAAGTCTTTAAACATTATGTAATCACAGAGATGTGAGTTCGTGTCTCATGGCTGGCCGGCAACGTATTTTTCTGCATTATATGGATAATTTATCATGATCACGCTATTTATAACATTATCACGCGTTTGAGAAATAAATTTATCTTCTGTATCTTGTTTTATTGGATTTAATCTTTCGACTGTCACCATAATGGGGAATCACCTTCAAAAATTTAATTGATCATACTGACCTCAGTACGTATTTTCAGCTGTCATTTATTTTATAGATCTCTGCTTGATGAACTGCTAACTGTGTGATATAGTGGGGCACAATATTCGATTTAACAAAAAATGTAAACACACTCACACACACATTTTAGGTACAAGAATGACTGTGTGGTTGAAAAGTTCAGTCCCTCTGCATGGTACCTTGGGCAAGTGTTTTCTACTATAGCCCTAGGTCAACCACAGACTTGTGATTGAATTTGTTATTGGTAGAGTCTGGCTGGAGGCCCAACATTGCGAGCTCTTTTAGTCATCCCTCTTATATGTATGTGTGTATATATATATATATATATATATATAAAACAGATGAAAGACAGAAGATGGAATATATTCCATATTCCGTCTTTCATTTGTTATTAACCTAACGATCACTTTGAAAGTGACCGTGCTTTATGAGCCAATAGCAAAGGGAAATAATCCATAATTGTTACCTTTGAGTAGTGGGCATTTCCCCCTCCATAGTTTTAAGAGGTCATGGACCAGCAGGTTTCTGGGATCTGACGGGAAACCTAAGGTAATCCCAGAAACCGGCCTTTCCCAGTTTTAATATATATACATATATATACACACATACACACTCATACATACTTTGATACATACATACATACATATATGCATATGTGCATGCATGTGTGTGTGTGTGTGTGTGTGTGTGTGTGTGTGTGTGTGTCTGTGTGTGTGTGTGTGTGTGTGTGTGTGTGTGTGTTTAACGACTTTATCTCAAACAAAGCTTGAGGTCATATAAGCATCAAGGACTACAAAGAAGGAAAAGAAGGGAGGCCCCGCAAATTGAATAGACGGTGATTGACAGAAAGTTTAATGGACTGAATATCACAGACTAGAATAAAACATGACAATGGCAGTGAGTTCCAAGAAAGTATTGGAAATAAAGGGGCATATGACTGTTATGAAGATTAACAAAGCAGCGATGCGCCTGGGAGGAGAAGCTGAATGACTCACTTAAAGGTGTTGTGAGAGGGTATTGAACCTGAATGTTCATCAGAGCAATGACCATGGAAATGATGCAACAAAGATACGTTTCGACGGTGAACCAAAAAGGACCAAAATAGAATGAAGAGCAGCCACTGTGTTAATACACACACAAGCACACACAGACACACACAAATATATATGATTATATACTCGCGGTCATAGGATCGCGGTTTCGATTCCCAGACCGGGCGTTGTGAGCGTTTATTGAGCGAAAACACCTAACGTTCCACGAAGCTCCGGCAGGGGATGGTGGTGGTGAACCCTGCTGTACTTTTTCACCACAACTTTCTCTCACTCTTTCTTCCTGTTTCTGTTGTGCCTGTAATTCAAAGGATCAGCCATGTCATACTGTGTCATGCTGAATACCCCCGAAAACTACGTTAAGGGTACGCGTGTCTGTGGAGTGCTCAGCCACTTGCACGTTAATTTCACGAGCAGGCTGTTCCGTTGATCGCATCAACTGGAACCCTCGACGTCGTAAGTGACGGAGTGCCAACAACACAACAACAACATACAAACATACATATATATATATATATATATATATATATATATATATATATATATATATATATATATATACTCGTATACATATATATGCATGTATGTATTAATGGGCCTTGCCTGGGAAGGGTTTCTCCTATGGATAAAAGACAATCATGCAAAAGATGTGCCTCACCTAGCAGAAACGTTTAAGGTCATAGGCAACTTTCAAAGCAGTGTCAGCCAGATGTCCCTCCAAGAGGTTCTTGGAAATGAGTCCTGCACAAGGATCTTGGAGTTGTTTCAAACCTTCTTTGAATCCCTTAGATGCGTGTACAGTCTGTCGGCTTTCTGGATATCATACATAGACATGGTGGAAATCATGCTTGGCCTAATACGAGTTTCCAGAGAAGGTGACTGGATCCTCCATCTTGCGTCCATTCGAAAGATGATCCCATTGTGTTTTGCCTTATGACAAGGTGAATTATGTTCGATTCCTGATCTACTACTATGCAATAATGTCTCGACTCCACATTGAACATCCTGAAGTCCATGTACAGTTGATAAATGGTGTTATTC